>NC_056054.1:137580627-137883657 GCF_016772045.2 Ovis aries
AATATTGGTAAAGCAAGAGATGTGATCCTCAGAAGATAATTTTTTAAATAGAAAATTAAAGATGATAATACTGTTATTACCCATCCTGCACATGGATTGTTTTATAAATTGCACTTGTACAAGTTGAAATGGGAGCTATCATTTCAGAAGAAAGCTATGTTATACTTCAGGCAAGAAGATGCAAATATCTGATTAAAAGAAAAAGGATCAGGCCTCTGTTTTTTTATTTTGCATGTAGTGAACCTGGTTGTCTGACCTTGTAACAACAAGTGAATAGACAGAATAGATTGAAAATGGGCTGAAAAGACTGAAAATCAACAATTCTTCTTGGATGTATTAGAGAAGGGAGGGCACAGGCAAGATCACCACCCTCAAAATAGGAGAGTAGATAGGCAACTAGAAGCAGATGTGGCTTAGTAGAGCAAGGATTTTTTTTAGTACAAATTGGAAAACAGTGCTGGCATAGAAAATCTGAACGATAATTGATGAATGGCTAGAGGCTCATTTTCGACAACTCTGAGACTTAAAAATTCCAGGGCAATTGTGAGGTTGGGGTGGAGGGCAGCATAACATTGTGTGACTTATTTTCAGGAAATTGACCATGTTGCCAAAGTAAATATCTGAGGAAAATCCCCTCAGGCTTCTAGCAAGGAGGAGGAAAAGGCAATGGTTTTGAAGGACACACAAGCACTTAACAAGGCCTGTCCTCAGGGGTAATTAGTTAGCCATAGTCTCAAATTCTGGGGCATTATCTGAGCTTAACTGACCCTGGGAAGGGAAACACAGAAGTCCCCTACATACGAACAAGTGAGTTCCATTCTGAGAGCCCACTCATATGTCCAATTTGTTCCTAAGTCCAACAAAATTAGCCTGGCTACTCAAATAACACAATTGACTATGTAATACTGTATTGTAATAAGTTTATAGCACTTCTCACATAAATAACACATAAAAACAAACACAAAATATAAAGAAAACATTTTAAATCTTATAGTACAGTACCTTGAAAAGTACAGCACTATAGTACAACAGCTGGCATACAGGGGCTAGCATCCAGTGAACAGGCAAGAAGAGTTATTGACTGGAGAAGGGAGACGAGGTGGGAGATGGTAGAACTGAATAATTGACAGCAATAGGAGATAAAAAGCAGGCTGCAGTTCTACTCATGCCTGACACTGATGGGCTTCATATGCACATCTTTAAATTTCACAACTTGAAGGTTCGTGTGTAGGGGATTTACTGTACTTGACTCCAGCCTGCTCCAGCCTACTCAAGTAAATCACTCCCATGTATATGGGGAGGAAAAAACAAAAAACAAAACAAAACTGCTAGATTGTTGTAAAGATAATAGTACAGAGGTACAGGCTGTCTAAAAGACTGAGACCTAATCATAGGACTATAACACACTCTCTCTACCCATACACCTTACCTCTATATTGTGTGCTATACTCAGATATCTCTAACTCTTTGTGACCTCACAGCCTGAAGCCCATCAGTCTCCTCTGTCCAAGGAGTTTTCCAGGCAAGAATATTGGAGTGGGTTGCCATTTGCTTCTCCAGGGTATCTTACCAAGTCAGGGATCAAACCTGCATGTCTTGCATTGGCAGGCAGATTCGTTATTAGTGCCACCTAGGAAGCCCACAACCATATTACTAAATGTCTATTTACTCCTTTTCCTTTAACCTGGTACATCACGTACTTCTATCAAGAAAAAATTAGGACACATACCAAAAGGCCAAAAAAAAAAAAAAAGATTTTTAAAACAACTGTGATTAATATGCAAAGGGAATTAATAGATAAAGTAAATACTAACTAAGAATAGATGGGCAATGTAAGTTGCGAGATGGAGGTTTTAGGAAAGAACCAAAAGGACATCATACAGATAATAATAATAATAATAAAACTGTAACAAAAATGAAGAATTTCTCTCAAGGATTTATTTGTTGATTGAAAATAGTTTAGGAAAGAGTCTCTGAGCTAGAAAACTCATATATATCAAAAACTGAAGAAAAAATGAGTCAAATATACAGGGACTGTGGGACAATGACAAAAAGTAACATACACATAATGGGAACACAGGAAAGAAGAAAGATAAAAGAAGAGAAGAAATATTTGAAACAATAATAGAATTTCCACAAATTAATGCCAGATACCAAATCACAGATCCAGGATACTCAGGAAACAAGCCAGCTAGATGCCAAAAAATATTCCACCTAGACACATTATCTTCAGACGTCAAAAATTTAAAGATTAAAAAAAATCTAAAAAAAAAACAGAAGGGAAAAAAAAATCTTAACCTTTATAGGAACAAATATAAGAATCACATCTTATTTAGAAACCACAAGAGAAAAAAGAGAATGGAATTAAATAAAGGATTGAGATAGAAAACAAAACAAACCACTTTCCCCCACAAACAAAAACCCTGCTAAATTATAATTCTGCATCTTGTGAAACTGCTCTTCAAAATAAAAAGAGAAATAGACTTTCTCAGAAATTGATAGAAAATGTTAGAAGTCCTTCAGAGATAAGGAAAATAATACAGGTCAGTAGCTGATATCTACATGAAGAAAAAAAAAGACGATCAAGAAGGAATATGTGAAGGTAAAATAAAAACTTTCTTGTTCTTATTTGAACTGATAGATAATTTGTTCAAAATGGTAATAGCAACAATCTATGTATTCTTACAAACATATCTTGTGTGTGGGTGTGTGTGCTCACGCTCAGTCATATCTGACTCTTTGTGACCCCATGCACTATATTCTGCTAGGCTCCTCTTCACGGAATTTTCATGGTAAGAATATGAGAGTGGGTTACCATTTCCTTTTCCAGGGTACTTCCCTACCCAGCAATAGAACTGTGTCTCTTGAATCTTCTGTAATGGCAAGCAGATTCTTTACCACTGAGCCATCTCAGAAGCTCCTTATGTATATGTGTGTGTATGTATCTCTCTCTCTCTCTCTCTCTCTCTCTCTCTCTATATATATATATATATATATATACACACACACACACACTTGTATATATATATATGGTTATACATAAGTAAAATGATTAATAGCGATAGTAAAAGTGACATGAGGAAAGAATTAACATTTTGTTATTATGAAGTATTTATTTATAATATTCATGAAGTAGTATTGTGTTATTTGAAAGTGGGCTTGGATTAGTTGTAAATGTATATTGCAAACTCTAAAGTAATTAGTAAGAAAAATTAAATATCACTAATATGCTGAAAAGGAGAGGAAATGGAAGTATACAAAGTGCTCAATTTAAACCACAAAGGTAGAGCAATGGTGAAAGACAAAAATAGGAAGAACAAAGGCAACATATAAGAAACAGTAACAAATATGATAAATGTTATTTCTACTACATCAGCTATCACTTTGAATATCAATAGTGTAAATGTATCAATTAAAAGAAAGAAATTATCAGAATGAATCAAAAAAGCCAAGACTTAAATACAGTAGTCTATAAGAAACCCACATTAAATAGAAAGACACATATATTAAAAGTAAATGGAGAAAAATATGCCATGGTAACACTAATCACAAGAAAGCAGCAGTAGCTATATTAATTTCAAACAGAGCTGACTTCAATGTAAGGAAAGTTATCAGGGTTAAGAAGGCCATTACAAAATGACAAAGGGGTCACCTCTTTAAGAAAATATAATAATTCTTAAGATGAACATGCCTAACAACAGAGTGTCAGCCTAGATGAAGCAAAATAGAACTGTAAGGGGAAACAGATTAATCCACTAGCATAGTTGGATATCAGAAATGGACAGATTCAGCGGACAGAAAATCACTGAAAATGGGGTTGAACTCAACAACACCATCAATTAACAGGATGCATTAATATCTATAGACTATTTCATCCAACAATAGCAGAGCACCTATTTTTCTCAAGCTCCTATGAAACATTCAGCAAGATAGACCACTTTCTGGGCAGTAGAACTCACCTTGAAAGTGCAAGTGTTAATCATTCAGTATTCGACTCTTTGAGATGCCATGGATTATAGCTTCTGAGCTCCTCTGTTCATGGGATTTCCCAGGCAAGAATACTGGAGTGGGTTGTGTTTCCTCCTCCAGAGGATCTTTTTGACCTGGGAATTGAACCTACATCTCCTGCATAGCAGGAAGATTCTTTTTACCATCAGAGCCACCAGGGAAACAAAACTCATCTTAAAATATTTAAAAGAATACAAATCACACAATGACTGTTTTCAGACCACAGTGGAGTTAAGCTGGAAATCAATAACAGAAAGATAAATGGAAAATATCAGAACACATGCAGTTTAATCATAGTGGTAATGAAGACATGAATCAAAGAAGAAATCATAGGACAAAAAAATTTGAACTAAGTGAACATACAAATTGTAAGATGTAGTGAAAGCAGTGTTTACAGGAAAATTTACTATACAATGATAGTAACAGAAAAGAAGGATGCAAAATCAATAATCTTTGTTTTCAACTTTGGAAATTATAAAAAGAGAAAATTAAATCCAAATCAAGCAGAAGTAAAGAAATAATAAGAATTAGAGCAGAAGTCAATGAAATTGAAACAGGAAATAGAGAAAAATCAATAAAACTCGAAGTTGGTCCTTTGTAAAGATCAATAATATTGAAAGGCCTCTGCCAGGATAAAGAATAAAAAAGATACAAATTACAAATATCACAAATGAAACTGAAGACATCACTAAAATCTTTTGGACACTTAAAGTAGAATGAAAGAACTAGCATTAAAAGTTCTGTGTATACAGATCTGATAACCTAGGTGAAATGGATCAGTTCCTTGAAACATAATCAGTCAAAGCTCATATAAGAAGAAATGGAAAAGCTGAACAGGCTTATATCTATTAACTTGAATCAATAATTAAGAATATTTAAAAACAGAAAGCACCAGGCCCAGGTGGGTTCCCAGGGGGGGGGGGGGGAAATCTCTATCAGAGTATAAAAAAAGAGGAAGTATTTCCTAATGCATTTTATGAGGCGAGCATTGCTCGAACACCAAAACCAGATAAAGGCATGACAAGAGAAGGACACTGCACACCTATATCTTTAATGAACATGGATGCAAATGTTAGTATATTAAGTCCCCATTAGAGAAAAATATTTATCTCAGCTATGCAAAGCTGGTTTCAACATTCAAAAATCAAATAATGAAATTCATCATATCAGTAGAGTAGGAAAGAAAAATCACAGGATCTGAATGAGAAAAAAGCATTTGACAAAGTACAACACCAATTCATGAAAAAAACTGTTTGTAAAGTAGAAATAGAGAGAAACGTTCTCAACTTGGAAAAAAAAAAGAATCTGTAGAAAGCTATGGCTAACATCATAATTAATGGAGAGAAACTCAAAGTTTTCCCACAAAGGTCAGAAGCAAGTCAGGGATGATCCTCTCATCACTCCATTCCATCAACAATCTGGAAAAAGCAAAACTATGAAGATGATAAATTAGTGGTTGCCAGGGGTTGGAGGGAATAAATGCATAGACAGATTTTTAGGGCGGTATACATACTCTGATGATCAGGATGACTATATCATTAGACATTAGATAATGATGGATATGGCATTATACCTGTTTCCAAACTCATACAATGCCAAGAGTGAACACCAAGGTAAATTGTGAACTTCAGGTGATTATGATGTGTCAGTGTAGGTTCATCCTTTTTTTTTTTTTTAACTACCATTGTGGTGAGTGGGCTTTCCAGGTGGCACAGTGGTAAAGAATACTCCTGCCAAAGCAGGAGACACAAAAGGCACAGTTTCCATACCTGGATCGGGAATATCACCTAGAGTAGAAAATGGTAACCCACTTCAGTATTTTTATTTTTAGAAAAATCCATGGACAGAAGAGCCTGGCAGGCTACAGCCCATGCGTTTGCAAAGAGTCAGACACGACTGAGTGACTGAGCGTGAAACACATGGTGAGTGATGTTGATAATGGAGAAAGAAATGCATGGGTCAGGCTGTTTATGGGAAATCTGTACTTTCCTTAGTTTTGTAGTAAATAAAAAATGCTCTAAAAATTCAGTCTTTTAAGAAAATGTGAAAAAATGCAGAGCATAGCTTTTAAAGGGAAGAGAATGTTGGTTTAAGGGAGGAAGAATACACAGAAGTCATGAAAATGAGAACAAAGGAAAATAAAAAGTAAACAGGCTTATTTCTTGATGACCTGGTTTAACAGAAATGCACAGTATGAGAGATCAATCTACTAACAATGATTCTGACAGAATTGATCCCAGCTATCTCATTCTACAAAGAGCATGGGGACTGTTACCTGCCATCTATAATGATGTACCTCTGAAAGAATATTTATGCATCTGCATTGACTCAGTGGAATTAGTTCTCACACTATTTTAGAAATTATAAGTAAGAATGAAATTATGTTTGCATGTGAGTGTTCATTTCAGGAGCCCTGGACTAGGTTCTTATGATAAATCAACCTACCCCATTAACCACACCCTTAAACATAGTCACCATTTAATTAAAAAGGTATTAAAAACTGTAATGCCGCTGCTCCTGCTAAGTCACTTCACTCGTGTCCGACTCTGTGTGACCCCATAGACGGAAGCCCACCAGGCTCCCCCATCGCTGGGATTCTCCAGGCAAGAACACTGGAGTGGGTTTCCATTTCCTTCTCCAATGCATGGAAGTGAAAAGTCAAAGTGAAGTTGCTCAGCCATGTCTGACTCTTTGCAACCCCATGGAATGCAGCCTACCAGACTCCTCTGTCCATGAGATTTTCCAGGTAAGAGTACTGGAGTGGGGTGCCATTGCCTTTTCTGAAACTGTAATGAGAACTCACAAATTAAAGACTGGTTTTACACTTCTATGTGAAAATTGTGTTTGCTTATACTCAACTTCTTTTAGCTTCATAAGAATAGGAGTATTGTGCCCAATGTTTGATAGGGTCCATATATTGGTTCCATGCCCTGACAATGCCTAACTTCTTCATAATCAGTTAAGTCAGCAATTGACTAAATTCCTTATATATATTTGTAACTCCTGAGGGTAGTTGGCCATATTAATTATTTTTAAAACTCTAAAACCTAATATGGTAACACAGCTAACAGATGTTCTTAGAAAATATTTACTGAATTAACAAGCCTAGAAATATGATACAAGAACTTATCAGCAATATATTTTAGCTACATATCAGAATACACTTTTAAGGGCATTCTGTTAAAAGGCATGATTTGTCATTGCTGTATAAGATCTGAAATGCCAGAACCACTGCCTTGTATTACAGAAATTACTAGAACAGAATTAATCAAGATCTGTTGTGTGAAATCTCCCACACCTGGAAATATATTTCAGTTAGGAATTTCTTGAGCATGGGCAAATTTGGAACAAGATTATTTAATGGGAATAAATACCGTGAAAAATAGGAGAGAACTGAGCTTGAGTAAAATGGAAACTATATGCATACAGTGGGTTGCTATTCAAAGGAAATGTGTTAAGACAATAAATGCTGGCTGGAAGGTCAGTTCACCCCCCCCCCCCATCTCTTCTAAATTCATAGCCTAAGAGAAAACAAAAAGAAAGTTGTTCAAATTCAGAACACTTTCCCGAAACAGAGAGAAACACTTATGGTCCTGCTCTTTGACATTTATGGTTAAAAACAGAACTAAGTGCTCTTTCTGGGCACTGATTTCCCATCACTTCTTCAAACACTTCAGCTGGGAAGTGGTAACATTTCAGTTACCTTTCCATGAGATTACAGAGTCTGGTCAGTACACTCTGGAGAATAAACTGAGAAGTGCTTAACAAAGTCTTGACTGGCAGAAATAGAGTTACATAAAAGCTGCAATACATTTAATCCATTGACTACTTTAAAAACTCAAGCCTCTCCTTACTATTACTGTCACAGGTAAAGACAAGTCTATCTTGAAAAACGTTTTTGTAATGAAAGCTTTTGTAAATCTTGAAATTTAATTAAAAAAAAGTAATAACATCAGCAATAGTAAAAACATTTGCTTTCTTAAAATATATGCTTCTTTTTATTTTATATAAAAGGGCTAGGAACTGAGTAATAGTGTTTGGTTTGGTTTGGCAGGGGAGGAGGCAAATCAACTGAGAGGAACCAAGTCAAGATTAGTAATGTATCTGGAAAACTGGGGACATATGTAAACCAAAATGTATTGGGGACTACTTAAATTTATTTATTTAGGTAGTCACTGAAGTTAAATGATCCTCAACCAAAGTAGCTAAAACAATAACTTTACTTTAGTATTACATGGAATATTCACTGACCCAGAGTTGGAGGCAATTTTATTTGTTAATTTAAAACCTTCTGTGCAATTTATAACACAAGGTTCATTATGAGTATTTTGATGTACAATGGAGAAGAACATTGGATTGTGAACATTATATTGTTGAAAACATAACTCTATATTTGATCATTTTAATCTAGTCTGGATGTTTCTGTATATTTCAATAAACACCTTAATAAAGTTATCAGAATGGGCTGCTTTTATAGGAACATTATCTAAAGGATAGGAACTAGGCCATTATAACAATGCAACAGTGCTCCCCCACCCCCGTACCCCACAAGAGTGGCTTAAACAAGAAACATGTTTACTATTATTTTCTGTGTAGACATGGCTCAGACCTGAGAAAGCACCTTCTATTTGTGATTCCTTTTATTTTATATAAAAGAGCTAGGAACTGAGTGATAGCTGGTCAAAGAATGTAGCAACAATTTCAAAGTCTGCCAGAGGCTGGAAGGGAGAAAAGGCTGAGAGAACGCACATGTATTGCTTTTAAGATCATGGACCAAAATAGCACATATCAACACTATCCACTTACTTTTGCCCAGAACTTGATTGTATGGTCACAGATAATAAGGATGGCTAAGGAACGTAATGTCAGGGTAAAAACTGTGTCACCAGGAGACAGTCTGAGAGAAAAGCAAATGAGTATTTGTGGATAACTATTAATTCCCTAGTGGCTCAGAGGTTAAAGCGTCTGCCTGGAATGCAGAAGACCCAGGCTCGATCCCTGGGTTGGGAAGATCTCCTGGAGAAGGAAATGGCAACCCACTCCAGTACTCTTGCCTGGAGAATCCCATGGAGGAAGGAGCCTGGTAGGCTACAGTTCATGGGGTCACAAAAAGTCCGACACAATTGAGCGACTTTACTTACTATTAATAGCTTCAGTCAAAAACTATTCCCAAACGGTAAGCTCAAATCTATAATGTTTTTCCACATTCCCTCTTTATGTGTCTCTAGATTTTAAAGTGCTGTTGAAAGAACTTCTTCACCTCTTCTGATGAAGTTTGTGATTTTTTCTTTGCAGCTATACCCTTCAAATACAATTATCTTAAAACTCACTAAATCTAGACCAAAACTACTATCTTTTTCTTTTTACTTTGTACTGTTATAGGACAATATTTAATTTCTCTTTCTTTTGCTTTAAATGTAATCTTCTCAAAAGCACAATTTATCAAAATTTTTGAAACTTTCATGTCCTATTTCCTTAACAATTCATCACAAGATTCTGTCTCTATAATTACAAATCAATACCCATTCAGTAAGTTAAGCAAAATATCAATATCCCTCCACTGGTTTCCTAACTCTCCCTAGGGTGTTTGCCTCCATTATGGGTTCTCTTTCTTCTGAATCTCTTTTGTGCATGCTTAGTCACTTCATTCAGAGAAGGCAATGGCATCCCACTCCAGTACTCTTGCCTGGAAAATCCCATGGATGGAGGAGCCTGGTAGGCTGCAGTCCATGGGGTCGCTAAGAGTCAGACTGACTGAGCGACTTTCACTTGCTTTGGAGAAGGAAATGGCAACCCACTCCAGTATTCTTGACTGGAGAATCCCAGAGACAGGGGAGCCCTGTGGGCTTCCGTCTATGGGGTCGCAGAGAGTCGGACATGACTGAAGCGACTTAGCATCAGCAGCAGCAGTCACTTCATCATGTCTGACTCTTTGTGACCCCATGGACAGCAGTCTTCCAAGCTCCTTTGTCCATGGAGATTCTCCAGGCAACAACACTGGAGTGGGTTGCCCATTCTTTCCTCCAGGTGATCCTCCCAACCCAGTAATCAAACACAAGTCACAAGCACTGCAGGTGTGTTCTTTACTGACTGAGCCATCAGGGTCTCCATTTAAGCAAAAAATATTCTCCATTTTCAACACTGGATCACTGAATTTTTTAAAAATGTATTTTTCTAAAGTACGATCATTATTTCCATTATCTATACAATTCTGGTTTCTCTAAATTTCCATTTTTATTTAACTGCATTTTTCCATACCTGAAGCGTTTTGAGAAACACTTATGCTATTATCTTAAGATTCTATAAAATATGTAGTCAAATAACTTTTTTCTTTAAATATAGAATTATCAGGAAGCAAAGCTACTACTCATCAGTAAGCCTAAATAAATTCACCCAATCTTCAGTAGTGGCCTGATGAGGCATATATTTTTCTTTTCAGAAATACAAAATCAGAGGCAGTCCTAAGATGGTGGAGGAATAGGATGGGGAGACCACTTTCTCCCACACAAATCCATCAAAAGAACATTTGAACACTGAGTAAATGCCACAAAACAACTTCTGAATGCTGAGTGACTGGCTAGTCACTCAGTCGTGTCGAACTCTGTGACCCCATGAATTGTAGCACACCAGGCCTCCCTGTCCATCATCAACTTCTGGAGCTCACTCAAACACATGTCCATCAAGTCGGGGATGCCATCCAGCCATCCCATCTTCTGTCATCCCCTTCTCCTTCTGCCCCCAATCCCTCCCAGTATCAGAGTCTTTTTCCAATGAGTCAACTCTTCACATGAGGTGGCCAAAGTACTGAAGTTTCAGCTTTAGCATCATTCCTTCCAAAGAACACCCAGGACTGATCTCCTTTAGAATGGACTGGTTGGATCTCCTTGCAGTCCAAGGGACTCTCAAGAGTCTTCTCCAACACTACAGTTCAAAAGCATCAAATCTTCGGTGCTCAGCTTTCTTCACAGTCCAACTCTCACATCCATACATGACTACTGGAAAAACCATAGCCTTGACTAGATGGACGTTTGTTTGCAAAGTAATGCCTCTGCTTTTGAATATGTTATCTAAGTTGGTCATAACCCTCCTTCTAAGGAGTAAGTGTCTTTTAATTTCATGGCTGCAATCACCGTCTGCAGTGATTTTGGAGCAGAGGAAATCAGGCACTCAGAAAAGCAACCCATTATCTTTCAAAGCATGTAGGAAAAAAAGTATAAAAGATAAAAAGAGGGGCAAAAGAGGTGAGGATGGAGATCCATCCCTGAAAGGGTGTCTTAAAAAAGAGAGAAGTTTTCAAACACCAGGAAACACTCTCACTGGTGAGTCTGTGGCAAGCCTTGGAACCTCAGAGGGCAACATAACTGGGAGGAAAAATAAATAAACAATTAAAACCCACAAATTACATGGACAACAGTAACTCCCAGCAGAGAAGCAGTACAGATGCCCCCATCTGCCACTAGCAAGCAGGGGCTGGGCAGGGAGGCATAGGCTGCATTTCTTAGAGTAAGGACTGGGCCTGAATGCCCAGAGGGCAATCTGAGGGAACTAACTTGAGCTAGCAAACCAGACTGTGGGATAGCTATCCTGCAAAAAGCCCTAACCTAAGACACAGCCAGGCCTGCTCACAGAATAAGGACCGAGCAGAGCTAGCTGGGTGCAGACAAACCCATCCCTCACCAGAGGCAGGCAGGCAAGGGCAGCTAGAACTGTAAGGGGGCAATCACTGCCCCAAAGAGGCATCATGTACCAAACTTCCAGCAGGCTTCATTGCTAACCAAGATTTCTTGGGATTCTGGATGGTCAACACCCACCAGGAGGGTTGCAGCCTGACATCAGCTCCCTAGAAGAGACACACGGTATACCTGAGAAGGTGTGCCAGTTGTACATCCAGAAAACCAAGCAGCAGGGACTGGGGAGGCAATAAGTCACAGCAACCACGCTCTCCAAGCACTTGGTCACCTGAAATGCTAAGACCTGGAAAGGGTACAAAATGCAGGCCAAACCGAGTTTGTACCTTTGAAGAGTACCTGAGTACCTGAATCTGAGTGGCTTAGACCTGGAAAGTGCATACAACCCAGGGGTGGCCTCAGACAGTTCCACGGCAGAGCAACCTAGAGCCTAAGCAGTGTAGAAAGGGAAAGGACACACACTGTGAGCAGGGGCAAACCCAGTGTGGCTGAGACACTGCGAGCACACCCAGTGTTATTTGTATGCAGTGTTCCACCCTCCCCACAGCACAAGTGAACAGTTCAGTTCAGTTCAGTCGCTCAGTCGTGTCTGACTCTTTGCGACCCCATGGATCAGAGCATGCCAGGCCTCCCTGTTCATCACCAACTCCCAGAGTTTGCCTAAACTCATGTCCATCGAGTTGGTGATGCCATCCAGCCGTCTCATCCTCTGTCGTCCCCTTCTCCTCCTGCCCCTAATCCCTCCTAGCATCAGGGCCTTTTCCAATGATTCAACACTTTGCATGAGATAGCCAAACTATTGGAGTTTCAGTCTCAACATCAGTCCTTCCAATGAACACTCAGGACTGATATCCTTTAGGATGGACTGGTTGGATCTCCTTGCAGTCCAAGGGACTCTCAAGAGTCTTCTCCAACACCACAGTTCAAAAGCATCAATTCTTTGGTGCTCAGCTTTCTTCACAGTCCAACTCTCACATCCATACATGACCACTGGGAAAACCATAGCCTTGACTAGATGGATCTTTGTTGGTAAAGTAATATCTCTGCTTTTTAATATGCTATCTAGATTGGTCATAACTTTCCTTCCAAGGAGTAAGCATCTCTTAATTTCATGGCTGCAACTGAACAAGTGAGCCTAAAATAGTGTCCACTACCACCTTCTTGTGTCAGGGTGGAAATTAGACACTGAAGAGACCAGCAATCAGAACGTAAAACAAACAGAGGGAACCGCCTAGAAAGTGACAGGTGCAATAGACTAAAATCCTGTAATTGGCACTGACTACATAGAAAGGGGTCTAGAGATTGTGAGAAGTATAAGCCAGATCAGAGAACTATCTGAAAATGAACTGACCCCCCTCTGTCCACAATAACACCAGAGACATCCTAGATATGTTTTTACTACTATCATTCTTTAATTTTTTAAATTCTTTTTATTTTTAAGTCCTCTATTACTCCTTTAATTTTCATTTTTATAACTTACTATTATTTTGCAAAAAAAGGCCCTATTTTTAAAGCAAACTTCATATATATATATATATATATTTGATAATTTTTATGACTGTTTTTTTCTTTAATACTGTATTTTTGAGAATTCAACATCTACTCTAGATTTTTAATCTTTGCTTTTTGGTATTTGTTATCAATTTTGTACCTTTAAGAACCCAATCTTCAGTACTCATTTTTACTTCGGAGCGAGATTACTGGCTTGACTGCTCTCTCCCTCTTTGGAATCTCCTTTTTCTCCCCAAGGCCACCTTACCTCCTCCCTCCCCCTTCTCTTCTCTACCCAACTATGTGAATCTCTTTGTGTGGTCTGGACTGTGGAGAACACTTAGGGAACTGATTACTGGTTCGATCTGTCTCTCTCCTTTTAGATTCCCCCCTTTATCTTCCTGGCCACCTTTGTCTCCCTCCTCCCTCTTCTCTTTTCTGTATGACTCCATGATCATATCTGTGTGGTCCAGACTGTGGAGAACACATAGGGAATTAATTACTGACTAGCTTGCTCTCTCATCTTTTGATTCCCCCTCTTCTCCTCCTGGTCATCTCTATCTCCCTCTTCCCTCATTTCTTCTCCATTTAACTCTGTGAACCTTTCTGGTGTCCCTCACTGTGGAGAAACTTTTCATCTCTAACCTAGATGTTTTATCATTGGTGGTGTAGAGTTGGAGAAGTCTGGAGGCTACTGTAAGATTAAGACTAAAAACCAGAGGTAGGAGGCTTAAGTCCAAAACCTGAGAACACCAGAGAACTCCTGACTCCAGGGAACATTAATCAATTGGAGCTTATCAAACATCTCCATAGATACACTGAAACCAAGCACCACTCAAGGGCCAACAAGTTCCAGAGCAAAACATACCATGCAGATTTTCCAGCAACATAGGAACATAGCCATGAGCTTCAATATACAGGCTGCCCAAAGTCACACCAAACAATGACATTGCATAACTCATTACTGGACACTTCATTGCACTCTAGAGAGAAGAAATCCAGCTCCACCCACCAGAACACCAAATAAGCTTCCCTAACCAGGAAACCTTGACAAGCCACCCATCCAACCCCACCCACAGGAGGGAGACTTCACAATAAAGGGAACTCCACAACCTGCCAGAGTACAGAAAGGCCACCCCAAACACAGCAATATAAACAAGATGAAGAGGCATAGAGATACCCAGCATGTAAAGGAACAGGATAAATGCCCACCAAAGCAAACAAAAGAGGAAGAGATAGGGAATGTACCTGATAAAGAATTCCTAATAATGATAGTGAAAATGATCCAAAATCTTGAAAAACAAAATGGAGTTACAGATAAATAGCCTGAAGGCAAGGGTTGAGAAAAGCAAGAAATATTTAACAAGGACCTAGGGGAAAAAAAAGAGTCAATATATAATGAATAATGCAATAAATGAGGTAAAAAACACTCTGGAGGGAACCAACCATAGAATAACGGAGGCAGAAGATAGGATAAGTGAGGTAGAAGATAGAATGGTAGAAATAAATGAAACAGAGAGGGAAACAGAAAAACAAATTAAAAGAAATGAGGACAATCACAGAGACCTCTGGGACAATGTTAAGTACCCCAACATTCAAATCAT
Organism: Ovis aries; assembly: GCF_016772045.2. Lineage (NCBI taxonomy): Eukaryota > Metazoa > Chordata > Mammalia > Artiodactyla > Bovidae > Ovis > Ovis aries. The sequence goes on from NC_056054.1 coordinate 137,595,419, forward strand.
AGGAGTCCCAGAAGAACAAGACAAAAAGAAAGACCATGAGAAAATACTTGAGGAGATAATAGTTGAAAACTTCTCTAAAATGAGGAAGGAAATAATCACCCAAGTCCAAGAAACACAGAGAGTCCCAAACAGGATAAACCTAAGGCGAAACACCCCAAGACACATATTAATCAAATTAACAAAGATCAAACACAAAAAACAAATATTAAAAGCAGCAAGGGAAAAACAACAAATAATACACAAGGGGATTCCCATAAGGATAACAGCGGATCTTTCAATAGAAACTCTTCAGGCCAGCAGGGAATGGCAGGACATACTTGATGAAAGAAAACAACTTACAGCCGAGATTATTGTACTCAGCAAGGATCTCATTCAAATATAAAGGAGAAATCAAAAGCTTTACAGACAAGCAAAAGCTGAAAGAATTCAGCACCACCAAAGCAGCTCTCCAACAAAAGCTAAAGGATCTTCTCTAGATAGGAAGCACAGAAAGGGAGTATAAACTCGAACCCAAAACAATAAAGTAAATGGCAACGGGATCATACTTATCAATAATTACCTTAAATGTAAATGGATTGAATGGCCCAACCAAAAGACAAAGATTGGCTGAATGGATACAAAAACAAGATGTGTATATATGTTGTCTAAAAGAGGCCCATCTGGAAACAAGGGACACATACAAACTGAAAGTGAAGGGCTGGAAAAAGATATCCCATGCAAACAGAGATCAAAAGAAAGCAGGAATAGCAATACTCATATCATATAAGAGACAAAGAAGAACGCTATATCATGATCAAAGGATCAATCCAAGAACAAGATATAACAATCATAAATATATATGCACCTAACATAGGATCACCGTAATATGCAAGACAAATGTTAACAAGTATGAAAAGGGAAATTAACAATAACATGATAATAGCGGGAGACTTTAATACCCAACTCACACCCACGGATAGATCAACTAAACAGAAAATTAAGAAGGAAACAAAAACTTAAATGATACAATAGACCAGTTAGACCTAATTGGTATCTATAGGAATTTCACCCCAAAACAATGAATTTCACCTTTTTCTCAAACACACATGGAACCTTCTCCAGGATAGATCACATCCTGGGCCATAAATCTAGCCTTGGTATATTAACAAAAATTGAAATCATTCCAAACATCTTTTCTGACCACAATACAGTAAGATTAGATGTCAATTACAGAAGAAAAACTATTAAAAATTTCAACATATGGAGGCTGAACAACATACTGCTGAATAACCAACAAGTCACAGATGAAATAAAAAAAGAAATAAAAATATGCATAGAAACAAATGAAAATGAAAACACAACAACCCAAAACCAATGGAACACTGTGAAAGCAGTGCTAAGGGGAAGGTTTATAGCAATGTAGGCTTACCTCAATGGCACCCCACTCCAGTACTCTTGCCTGGAAAATCCCATGGACGGAGGACCCTGGTAGGCTGCAGTCCATGGGGTCACTAAAAGTCAGACACGACTGAGTGACTTCACTTTCTCTTTTCACTTTCATGCATTGGAGAAGGAAATGGCAACCCACTCCAGTGTTCTTACCTGGAGAATCCCAGGGACAGGGGAGCCTGGTGGGCTGCCATCTATGGGGTCGCACAGAGTCGGACACGATGGAAGCGACTTAGCAGCAGCAGCAGCAGGCTTACCTCGAGAAACAAGGAAAAATTCAAATAAATAACCTAACTCTACACCTAAAGCAACTAGAAAAGGAAGAAATGAAGAACCCCAGGGTTAGTAGAAGGAAAGGAATCTTAAAAATTAGGGCAGAAATAAATGCAAAAGAAACAAAAGAGATTGTAGCAAAAATTAACAAAGCCAAAAGCTGGTTCTTTGAGAACATAAATAAAATTGACAAACCATTAGCCAGACTCATCAAGAAACAACAGAAATGAAGTGAAGTAAGCCAGAAAGAAACACCAATACAGTATACTAACACATATATGGAATTTAGGAAGATGGGATGATTTGGGAGAATGACATTCTAACATGTATACTATCATGTGAATTGAATCGCCAGTCTATGTCTGACGCATATGTTTAATAAGATCAAAAAAAAAAAAAGAAACAACAGAAAAATCAAATCAACAAAATTAGAATTGGAAATGGAGAAATCACAACCGATGACACAGGAATACAAAGGATCATAAGATACTATATGCCAATAAAATGAACAACTTGGAAGAAATGGACAAATTTTTTAAAAAGTATAACTTTCCAAAACTGAACCAGGAAGAAATAGGAAATCTTAACAGACCCATCACAAGTGCGGAAATCGAAATTGCAATAAAAAATCTTCCAGCAAACAAAAGCCCAGGGCCAGACGGCTTCACAGCTGAATTCTACCAAAAATTTAGAGAAGAGTTAACACTTATCCTACTCAAACTCTTGCAGAAAATTGCAGAGGATGGTAAACTTCCAAACTCATTCTGTAAGGCCACCATCACCCTAATACCAAAACCTGACAAAGATGCCCAAAAAAGAAAACTACAGGCCAATACCACTGATGACCATAGATGCAAAAATCCTTGACAAAATTCTAGCAAACAGAATCCAACAACACATTGAAAAGATCATACATCATGACCAAGTAGGCTTTATACCAGGGAAGCAAGGATTCTTCAATATCTGCAAATCAATCAATGTAATACACCACATTAACAAATTGAAAGATAAAAACCATATGATTATCTCAATAGATGTAGTGAAATCCTTTGACAAAATTAACATCCATTTATGATAAAAACTCTCCAGAAAGCAGGAGTAGAAGGAACATACCTCAACATAATAAAAGCTATATATGACAAACTCAGCAAACATTATCCTCAATGGTGAAAAATTGAAAGCATTTCCCCTAAAGTCAGGAACAAGACAAGGGTGTCCACTTTCACCGCTACTATTCAACATAGTTCTGGAAGTTTTGGCCATAGCAATCAGAGCAGAAAAAGAAATAAAATGAATCCAAATGGGAAAAGAAGAAGTAAAACTCTCACTGTTTGCAGATGACATGATCCTCTACATAGAAAACCCTAAAGACTCCACCAGAAAATTACTAGAGCTAATCAATGAATACAGTAAAGTTGCAGGATATAAAATCAACACACAGAAATCCCTTGCATTCCTATACAATAATAATAATAAAATAGAAAGAGAAATTAAGGAAACAATTCCATTCACCATTGCAATGGAAAGAATAAAATACTTAAGAATACATCTACCTAAAGAAACAAAATATCTATATATAGAAAACTATAAAACACTGGTGAAAGAAATCAAAGAGGACGCTAATAGATGGAGAAATATACCATATTCATGGATTGGAATCATCAATATAGTGAAAATGAGCATGTTACCCAAAGCAATCTATAGATTCAATGCAATCCCCATCAAGCTGCTAACTGCTAAGTCACATCAGTCGTGTCCGACTCTGTGCGACCCCATAGACGGCAGCCCACCAGGCTCCCCTGTCCCTGGGATTCTCCAGGCAAGAACACTGGAGTGGGTTGCCATTTCCTTCTCCAATGCATGAAAGTGAAAAGTGAAAGTGAAGTCGCTCAGTCGTATCCAACTCTTAGTGACCCCATGGACTGCAGCCTATCAGGCTCCTCCATCCATGGGATTTTCCAGGCAAGAGTACTGCAGTGGGGTGCCATTGCTTTCTCTGCCTATCAAGGTACCAATGGTATTTTTCACAGCACTAGAACAAGTACTTTCACAATTTATATGGAAATACAAAAAACCTTGAATAGCCAAAGCAATCTTGAGAAAGAATGGAATGGGAGGAATCAACCTGCCTGACTTCAGGCTCTTCTACAAAGCCACAGTCATCAAGACAGTATGGTACTGGCACAAAGACAGAAATATAGATCAATGGAACAAAATAGGAAGCCCAGGGATAAATCCACGCACCTATGGACACCTTATCTTTGACAAAGGAGGCAAGAATATACAATGGAGAAATGACAATCTCTTTAACACGTGGTGCTGGGAAAATTGATCAATCACTTGTAAATAAATGAAACTAAAACACTTTCTAACACCACACACAAAAATAGACTCAAAATGGATTAAAGATCTAAATGTAATACCAGAAACTATAAAACTCCTAGAGGAGAACATAGGCAAAACACTCTCTGACATAAATCATAGCAGAATCCTGTGACCCACCTCCAAGAACATTGGAAATAAAAGCAAAAGTAAACAAATGGGACCTAATTAAAATTAAAAGCTTCTATACAGCAAAGGAAACTATAAGCAAGGTGAAAAGACAGCTTCCAGAATGGGAGACAATAATAGCAAATGAAGCAACTGACAAAGAATTAATCTCAAGAATATACAAGCAACCCCTGCAACTCAATTCCAGAAAAACAAGTGACTCAATCAAAAAATGGGCCAAAGAACTAAACAGGCATTTCTCCAAAGAAGATATACAGATGGCTAACAAACACATGAAAAGATGCTCAACATCCCTCATTATCAGAGAAATGTAAGTCAAAACCACAATGAGTTACCATTTCACACCAATCAGAATGGCTGTTATCCAAAAGTCTACAAGCAATAAATGCTGGAGAGGGTGTGGAGAAAAGGGAACCCTCTTACACTGTTGGTGGGAATGCAAACTGGTACAGCCACTATGGAGAACAGTGGGAGATTTCTTAAAAAAACTGGAAATAGAACTGCCAGCAATCCCACTACTGGGCATACACACCAAGGAAACCAGAATTGAAAGAGACACGTGTACCTCAATGTTCATTGCAGCACTGTTTATAATAGCCAAGACATGGAAGCAACCTAGATGCCTACCAGCAGACAAATGGATAAAAAAGCTGTGGTACATATATATAATGGAGTATTACTCAGCCATTAAAAAGAATATTTGAGTCAGTTCTAATGAGGTGAGTGAAACTGGAACCTATTATACGGAGTGAAGTAAGCCAGAAAGAAAAACAGCAATACAGTATAATAACATATATGTATGTAATTTAGAAAGATGGTAATGATAACCTTGTATGCAAGACAGCAAAAGAGACACAGATGTACAGAACAATCTTTGGACTCTGGGGGAGAGGGTGGGATGATTTGGAAGAATGGCATTGAAACATGTATATTATCATATTATCCCATATTATTATATATTATCATATATGAAATGAATCACCAGTCCAGGTTTGATGCATGATATAGGGTGCTCAGGGCTGGTGCACTGGGATGACCCAGAGGCATGGGATGGGGAGGGAAGTGGCAGGGGGGTTCAGAATGGGGAACACATGTACACCCGTGGCAGATTCATGTTGATGTATGACAAAAACAATACAATATTGTAAAGTAATTAGCCTCCAATTAAAATAAATACATTTATATTAAAAAATACAAAATCATTTCTTAGTTTATCTTTAAAAGGTCACATGAAGTTTACATTGAGAACAGCCTTTTCCTGCATGGTCACATAAAATGCTCTTCTTCATATTTAAGTTTGTTAGTCATCCAGTCACGTCTGACTCATTGCAACTCCATGGACTGTAGCCCGCCATGCTCCTCTATCCCTGGAATTCTCCAGGCAAAAATGCTGGAGTGGGTAGCCATTCTCTTCTCAAGGGGATCTTCCCAATCCAGGAATCAATCCTGGGTCTCCCATATTGCAGGCAGATTCTTTACTGTCTGAGTTACCAGGGGAGCCCTGCTTTCATCATATAACCCATCCCTAAAATAAGTCAATAACAGATATTGTGGCAAGCATGTCTGTATTTGTGTCATTTGTGTATGGGTAATGAGAAAGGAGGATACTAAATAAAGCCTTGCTAAGCAGGAGCCAGGAACCATCTGTGAGGGTATGGACAAAGATGCCTGCTCACTGAGGGTCAAATTTAGGGAGCCTGGTTTCAGATGGAATTGCATGATCTCAATAAAGGCCTTGTAGGAAGGAGCACCCCTGAAATAAAATTACCTTTAAGGGAAAAATTCAATGGGGATAAAGTTTTAGGGTTGCATTCTGATGAAATTATTTTCCCTGGTAAGATCTAAGATTCTGGTAATTTTATAATGATTACTATTCCTCTGCTATTATAGAGACTTAGAATCCTCTCCATGAGAATCTGGCTGGGTTCCTGGAGGAAAGCTCATGAAATGGGCATGAGGAGTTTTTCAGCCACATGCTAGTCCACACTCAGCCTCCAGCAATTCCTTAAAATTGTCAATTAAGTGTTTCTCCCAGTTCATGCTCCCAGCAGCTTTTGCTCCAATAAGTTGACCGTAGTTACCTGTCTTTCTAGATTTATGGTAATCGTTTTGCACTACAACCTCTGATATGTGGATGTAAGAAGAGCTGTCAGTTTTCAGTTTGTCCAGATTTTTCTTGCTGTGAGGATGAGAGTGAGCAGTTTCTTTCTTTCTTCTTCTTCTTCTTTTTTTTTTTTTTTTTCCTGTTTACATGCTGGAGCTGAAACTAGAAATCTCTACTCAAAGATTTACCTAACTTCCATAGCCAAGTAGTAGACTAGAGGTTTTGGTAATAATACAGTAATTCTCAGCCCAGAGGCTCTTGTGTAATTGTTTCTAACAAAGTAGGGACCTGTGAGTCTTTTTCTTTTGCAAGACATTAGTAAGTACTCTATTGATAGAAGGTGAAAAGGAAATAAAGAGCCTCTTGGTAAGGGAGAAAGTAGAGAATGAAAAAGTTGGCATAAAACAAAACAAAACCCAAAACAAAACAAAGATAGATCATGGTATCCAGTCCCAACACTGCATGGCAAATAGACAGGGGAAAAGTGGAAGCAGTGACATAGTTTATTTTCTTGGGCTCCAAAATCACTGCAGAAGGTCACTGTAGCCATGAAATTAAAAGGCACTTGCTTCTTGGAAGGAAAGCTATGACAAGCCTAGATAGCATATTTAAAAGCACTTTGCCAACAAAGGTTCATATAGTCAAACATATCGTTTTTCCAGTAGTCATGTTTGGATATGAGAGTTGGACCAGAAAGAAGGCTGAGTGCTGAAGAATTGAGACTTTCAAATTGTGGTGCTATTGAAGATTCTTGAGAGTCCCTTGGACAGCAAGGAGACCAAACCAGTCAATCCTCAAAGAAATCAACCTTGAATATTCATTGGAAGGTCTGATGCTGAAGCTCTAATAATTTGGCCAGCTATTATGAAGAGCCAACACGTTGCAAAAGACCCTAAAGCTGGAAATATTGAAGGCAATAGGAGAAGAGGGCAGCTGAGGATAAGATGGTGAGACAGCATCACTGACTCAAGAGACATGAATTTGAGTAAACTCTGGCAGATAGTAGAGGATAGAGGAGTCTGGCACACTGCAGTCTATGGGGAAGCAAAATGTCAGATATCACTTAGCAACTAAACAACAACAAGTACATGAGGGTTTCTAGACATATAGTATTTACAAGGCTTAGATGGACTTCCGACAATATCAGTGGTTTTCATTCCTGTTACTCTTGGAATTAACTAGTGATGGGATGGATGCTTATGTACATGTGTTACTAGCAAAAGCATAGGCTCATGTAGAATAGAATGTTTTATTAGAATTATGTTCTTGCTTTCCAAACAAGTATTTTCAAATAATCAGCACTGGTAGTTAAAACTTATAAGTGTTGAAATAAATATGTATAAAAATTGTTTTATGAATGCAAAACGAGGGGATTAGTTAGCATTTTGCCCCAAGAGAGAAATATAGCCCCAGAGGAAAATAGAGCCAATGGCATAATCATCCTCAACTTCCGTTTTATGATTCTCATACTAACCTAGAAAATGCTGCAGTAGCAAACAACTTTTAAAGCTCAATGGATTATACAACAGGGTTTATTTTTGTGTGTGTGCTAAATTTTCATTCACGTTTTAGCTGGTGGCTGTTTCCTGTCAGCCTTACTCAGAAATACAGGCTACCAGAGTCCCACTATTTGTAATAAATGTCTCCATAGTAGGAGAAATGGCAAATGCTGAACAGGATACTAAAGCTTTTTTCCACAAGTTGTACACTTTACCTCTATCCACGTTTCATTTTCCCAAAGAAGAGAAACTTAAAATTATCCATATCCTATAAATAATGCATATGTACTATCTTTATATGTTAAATAGTTAAGCAGATAGAATTTCAGTAGAATATCTGACTTTATATATATATATATATATATATATACACATATACACACACAATTTTTTGATGTAATATTAATGTAGAGCAAAGAATTTGGCAAGCTTACTTCCTCAAATACATCTGAACATCTATGGGAAGAATGAAGCAAAGAGAGCAACATGTCTATTTACCTACAGCCTCTGTTCCCACATACTGCAGTGGGTAATTTACTGTAGTTTGCCTTTCAGCCACTGTAGCTGCTGTGAACATGACCATTATCATTGTTTTATAGCTTTTAAGTAACCTGTCAAAATTACAAAGCATTTAAAAGGAAGAAACATAATGGGGTCATGGGATCCTCTTCTTCAAATAGCCCTGCTAATGCTGCTAAAGTAGGAAAATATATTCATGAAAGTAAATAAGTATTTCTTAGAATTTACTCTTCATTTTTCCATTCAGTGGGCACCAGATTAAGATCTGGTATAAGATCCTCTTCCTTTTCAACAAAGTTGGCATTGCAGAATTCTAAAGATTATCCAATACGTATGCCATAGTTTATGAGGCTAAGGAAAAGGCTGGGAAGATTTGAAAATTCATACCATATCCACTTAAGTAAACTTCAAGCACAAGTAAGTGAATACTTTGGACCAAACAAGCAGCAATTTTCTAAAGTACTATCAGTTATTAGAATAATCTAATTTATATTTTCAGTAAATGTATATATATATACATATATGTGTATGTTGTACATACAGGTGCATGTACATGTATATGCATTTATACATACATTGCTAAAGTTACTGACATTTAGTGTCTGTTTTCACCAAATAAATATTCTTATAATTTAATAAATCTCTGGGCCACAAACACACACGCATAAGCACACACATTCTAATATTGTAACTCTGGAAGAAAAAGTCTTAAAAATAAGTTCAAGGGACATATTATATGTTATATTACCAAAGAAAAGTGATCCCATGTATTGTTTCACATTGGAGGGTATGAACAAGAAAAACACATAGTTCTGAATAACTCATTTGTTTACATGAATTTATTTAATGAAAGTGTGTTTATTTTGCCCCATTTCAATACTGTTTCTGTGTTCCCAGTATCTGAAAGCACCTATTCAATAGTTATAACTAGAAATTGGAAGAACTTTAATGTGAGCAAATATATTCTTCTTGGTCAAAAGTAAGACATATTTAAATATCTAAAATTAGGGGGCAGATGCTCACAGTTTTAACTTATACAAACATACATTTTGAAAGCCTGATAATTTATCAGTTCAGCTCATTTAAATACAAATTTAGATCAAGGATATGCTAAATAAGTGTTAGGATGCAGTATCCCTTTCTAAAATATTGCATTTAATTTGATGGTAATGTTGACATATATATGAGAATATAAAACATCTAATAAGGATAACACTGAAGTCAATCTGATCTAAAGTCACCATATGTAAGTATGTGATATGAGTAACAAAAACTATATTAAAAGATTATGAAATGTTATCACAACAATAGTCATTTTAAAAGAACACATGATTTCGGTAATACACATCCTGAAGTTATGAAAATAAATTCAGAATATGTAACAAACTCTAGACAAATTTCAGATAAGACAGCCATTATTTTAAACTGTCTAGTCTTGGAAACTTGATATGTAAGCAAATCTGAGATTATAGAGTCACATACAGTTACAAGAAATAGATTTCTTGGCCTTTAACTCAATTATCTGTACAGTGGTAAACACTTAATCATAAGGTGTAGTATGAACATAGGTTATTATTTCCCTCAGATAAATTCCCAGAAATGGAATCCTGTAGCAACTGCATGTTAAATTTCGTAAAAAACCACCAAGCCATGCTCACTTGTAGATTTTTTTTACCATTTTATAGGCACACATATCTTCCAAGAAAGACTTACTTTTTAAATCCAACCAATGTTTCTTGTTCTTGTCTTTATTGTGCTGCCTCAGATTTCATTAAAATGCTATGTGACAAAGTGGTGAGAAAGCACATTCTGGTCCACAGTATTGTGTAAAACGCTATCAGTGTTAAAATAGAAGTTGCTGCTGCTGCTGCTGCTAAGTCGCTTCAATCGTGTCCGACTCTATGTGACCCAATAGACGGCAGCCCACCAGGCTCCCCCGTCCCTGGGATTCTCCAGGCAAGAACACTGGAGTGGGTTGCCATTTCCTTCTCCAATGCATGAAAGTGAAAAGTGAAAGTGAAGTCGCTCAGTCGTTTCAGACTCTTCACGATCCCATGGACTGCAGCTACCAGGCTCCTCCATCCATGGGATTCTTCAGCCAAGAGTACTGGAGTGGGGTGCCATTGCCTTCTCCGAAAATAGGAGTTAGTTGTAACTTAATTATAAATTTTCATTATAACGTGGAGAACTTTTTTCTATTGTTAGATTTCATCAAATGGTTATTCTGCATCAATCTGAATGATCATCTGCTAATGTGGCAAGTTAATTATCACATGTTTAACCAACCACACATTCCTAAGATAAATCTTAACTTGATCATGGAGTATTGCCTCTTAAATGTTGTTGGATTACATTTACTAATGTTTTGCTAAGGAGTTCTATGTGTGTCTACATGAGGAATGTTGTTCTGTAGTGTGTGTGTCTGTGTATTTGTTTCCTGGTACCCAGGGCTGGCTATAGTTGAAGTGGAGAGGTTGCTCAATTTTTCCACTTCATTCTTAAGTTTAGGCAGGATTTGGGTACCTAAACACCCAGGATGAGCCTCTCTCGACAGTCCTGTGACAATCAGGTTTCCTGTCACACTTCCAGTAGGAGATGGTCTTTGCTTTGTATCGGAAAGTGTCTGTTACATATATGTGCTATTTGTCTCCCTGTGACAGTCAACCACTACATTGTCGTGCAGGGTACAGAGAGCTTTGTCTAGGTTCTGCTGCTTCCACATTAGCAATCTCTGCATGCCTACACTGCAGGTGGCTTTTGCTTCAGGTCTCCTACCTTGTCTCTATTCTTCCTTGGGAACCCTTAGTGGAAGACTATAGAAACGCACCATAGAATGGCTGTGGACTTTCCTTGTTCTGTGTTTCCTGGGATTCTAAACTGTCATGCTCACCTAGACCTGTAAGGATTTGTTAAAATTTTAGCTGCTTTATTTCCTGCTTCTATAAAGAATACCTCCTCTCCCTGAAGATCTGCCTAAAGTAAAACAATTCCTTTTTCCTACCTCTCCAACCTACTTCCCTGAATCATCATTCTCATTTTTTAGATTTAATTTCATCAGGTGGTCTTCAATCTGAATTTGATGAGCTTAAAAAGTAAGCTACTTTTTTTAGAGAGATTGTATAATATTCTCCTGTTGCTTTCTATCTGATAATAGGAAGTAGAAGGCCAAGCATGCATGCTGTGATTTTTATTACAGGCATTTCCAGACACAATGACCAGTATTTCCCTAGAGGATATGATTAACCATATCCACAGGATAGTAAAACATTCTATAAATCAAAGATGTGCATATATTAATTTTAATATTTTTATCTTATAGAAGAAAGGTGGGCCCCTTCATAGTTAGCACTGTCAAGTACCAAGTTCAAGGTAAGTTCCATAATTTTAGGCTAAACAAAAGAAATGGGCTGCATTGAGGAAAGTGAATGCTTGCAAAAAACAGGGTCAGCAAGTGACTTTACTAGGCCTTCAAGCTCCCATCGTCCCACAGAAGTTTCTCATTGACTAATGAGCTTCCCTGGTGATTCAGACGGTAAAGAATTCACCTGCAATGCAGGAGACATGGGTTCAATCCCTGGGTTGGGGAAATCCCCTGGAGAAGGGACTGGTTATCCACTCCAGTATTCCTGCCTAGTGCAGAAGGAAATGGCAACCCACTCCAGTATTCTTGCCTGGAGAATCCTGTGGACAGAGGAGCCTGGTGGGCTGCTGTCCATGGGGTCACACAGAGTCAGACACAACTGAAGTGACTTAGCATGCATGCATGCATTGGAGAAGGAAATGGCAACCCACTCTAATATTCTCACCTGGAGAATCCCAGGGACAGAGGAGCCTGGTTGGCTGCTGTCTATGGGGTCGCACAGAGTCAGACATGACTGAAGCGACTTAGCAGCAGCAGCAATAGCAGCAGCATTCTTGACTAGAGAATCCCATGGACAGAGGAGTCTGGTGAGTTACAGTCCATGGGTTCACAAAAAATCAGACATGACTGAGAGACTAACACAAGGTGCTCTACTGGGTATGGAATCTGGGTTCATGTTTCTGCAGGGATACTCTTCCTCCTAAATTTTCCTTATTTTATAGAAGATGACAAGAAAGCAGAAATTCTGTAAAAGAATATCCAGACAAATACAGATTTCATATCATATCTGAATTCAGTGACCACACATTTCTTCTAATTATCTTTGACAACTTGTCTTCTTCCAATACTACTGATTTTCTGCAACTAAATAATAATGCCCAGTCAACAATAATCACTGTATCCCGTGTTAAGAAAAATACGTACATATTTTTGTAGGTATAGCACATGAACTAATAAACACAGAAACATATACAGATTCACAAACACACACATCTGGAAAATAAATATGTCAGGGAATCTTTTAGAGATTATTAAAAACATGAGAGCTTTCAGAAACAACATTAAGTTTAATACGATAATTACCTATACCAGACAGCTATAAATGAGATGTTCATGTAAGCAAACTTTGTGGAGTTGCATCAAGATAACCCTAGTTGTTAGTTAGGTGCTTAAACAGAATTGTTTTTGAGAATTTTTTTTATTATTATTCTGTATCCCTGCTTTATTTCTCCATCACGATGATTTTATAGTGAACATGCTTGCTTGTAAGGTAATTTTAGCAAATGTTTAAAAGTATCTTCCGGGCTGAGTGTATTAAGTTTTATATAAGCTGTGTTTTTGATGTTCTGCTTTATTGCAACTATGTCCATGGACCCTATAGTGTTTATGTAAGCTGCAGGCTACTGCCATCATCTTTAGAACATCTAGCCAACTGCTTTTACGTCTTTAAGAAACTCTAACAGCTAAAATAACATCGGCAATAAGCACATCAGGAAATAAAGATACATTTCTGGAATGGACTTCCCTAAAACTCTGCCAACTGATGGTTGAACTGCCCATAAGTGCTTTTGTAGCTTTTGCAGATAATCAAGAATGGGATTTCTGTTCAGATTTTTATTCTCAGAAGGAGGTTATTTTCACTTAGAAAAGGGAATATGTTCTGATAAAGCCATATGTGTGATGATTTGGCTGGATCAATTTTTATGGCAGTATTTGAACTTTTCTGATTCTTTCTGAAAGTAGAAGGAGATGCCTGGTTAACCTGAATGGCTTCTAATTCAGCTAACATTTTGGATTGATTTTATGGATTATTCCTCCTAGAAATTCACATGAAATCAAAGCAATATGCATGCTATATATACTTGCTACCTTTTGTCTTCCTAACCTTTAAAATCAGTAAGTGTTATGCAAGCTCCAATTCAAAATAAATATTCTGTTTATAAAATGAACAGTTGTGGCATTTAAAAATGAATGTGTGAACACAATAAAACGCAATAATCTTAGCATTCACTTAAAATTTAGAAAGCTGAAGCAGGAGGGCATTTTAACTCTTTTTAATTTTCTAATCCTCTACATTTTCTGCAAATTTTGTGAATTTTCCTTGTATTCATGTCTAATTTTATAACTGGGATAGGATTAGACAGTAAGTGTTGAGCACTATCTTTCCAATGTTTAGCTTTTGATTTCATTTGAAGCAACACAAATTTAGAAGAACCCTTTTGTATCTGAGAAATACCCCAGAGGCAAATTGCAGTTTACTCTTTTGACATAATGGGCACTTACAGGTACAATGATATAAGTAAAAGAGGAATGTTATACTGGTCACAATTATGTGGCAGCCTTTGATTAATGTGTTTGTAAATATTTGTAAATTTTAAAATAGAATGTTATGGTTTTACCATCTTGTTATACTCTAAATACAATTCCTATAATGGGGGGGGGGCTGGAATGGGGATATATATTAAATAAAATTAAAGATACAATAAAATATAAAATGACCTATAGCTAATAAAAGTCAATATTTCTAACATAAATGTTATATACATAAAATAAAATTCTTGTTGAAGAATTGCAATATTATTGGTTACTAGTAAAGGCATATGTTATCAGGTCAAAATACTTATCTTAAAATTATTTTTATCATGAAGAGAAATGTCTTTCAAAACTGTATATTTCTATTTAGCTTTGTATGTATAGTGGTTTTCATTATATTTAATGAGGGCACAAAAATAGAGACTTAATATTCATCATATGCTAAAAGATGATTTTCATAACTTTGAAGTCAGTTATACAGGGCATAATTTAAGGAAAGAAAATGACAGAATGAGCACAAATGTAATAACTTAGATATGATAAGAGAAAAAGGTATAAATATTTTTACATGGCACTATTTTCTTCATTCTTTGATAAATATTACTGCATATTTAGGACTGTGTTGCTTCAAATTTCACTGAAATTTTCAATGTCAGTTTTCTCTAGTCTTTTAAAAGTGATAAAACAATGAAATCAAGTGATATAGATAAACGGTTAATTCCTTAGGAAAACATACTGAAAACTCAGACTCTGTATTAGGCATGGGAAATACAGCTATGATTAAATTCCCAGGCTTCAAAAAGTTCAATCTACAAATAGACTAATAAAAAACAATATAAACTAATATTTCTGAATGCTAAGAAGTACATATGAGTACTGCATAAATCGCTTTAATTAGCTCTCAAAGTAGCCTTGTAAGAAGAGGTAGTTTTCTACCTCTCATTTTCTACCAATCTCACTTTTCAGATAAGATCCCTTCATAGTTGAACACTGGTAATCTGTAAGAGCTAGGATGTATACCTGGAGGGCCTTCAGTTCAGTTCAGTTCAGTGCAGTTCAGTTCAGTCACTCAGTCATGTCCGACTCTTTGAGACCCCATGAATCACAGCATGCTAGGCCTGCCTGTCCATCACAAACTCCTGGAGTTCACTCAAATTCATGTCCATCAAGTTGGTGATGCCATCCATCCATCTCCTCCTCTGTTGTCCCCTTCTCCTCCTACCCCCAATCCCTCCCAGCATCAGGGTCTTTCCCAATGAATCAACTCTTCGCATGAGGTGGCCAAATTATTGGAGTTTCAGCTTCAGCATCAGTCCTTCCAATGAACACCTAGGACTTATTTCTTTTAGGATGGACTGGTTGGATCTCCTTGCAGTCCAAGGGACTCTCAAAAGTCCCAACACCACAGTTCAAAAGCATCAATTCTTCTGTGCTCAGCTTTCTTCATAGTCCAACCCTCACATCCATACACGACCCCTGGAAAAACCATAGCCTTGACTAGATAGACCTTAGTCGGCAAAGTAATGTCTCTGCTTCTGAATATACTATCTGGGTTGTTCATAACTTTCCTTCCAAGGAATAAGTGTCTTTTAATTTTATGGCTGTAATCACCATCTGCAGTGATTTTGGAGCCCCAAAAAATAAAGTCTGGCACTCTTTCCACTGTTTCCCCATCTATTTCCCATAAAGTGATGGGAACAGATGCCATGGTTTTTGTTTTCTAAATGTTGAGCTTTAAGCCAAATTTTTCGCTCTCCTCTTTCACTTACATGAAGAGGCTTTTTAGTTCCTCTTCACTTTCTGCCATAAGGGTGGTGTCATCTGCATATCTGAGTTTACTGATATTTCTCCCTGCAATCTTGCTTCCAGCTTGTGCTTCTTCCAGCCCAGCATTTCTCATGATGTACCCTGCATATAAGTTATTTAAAGCAGGGTGACAATATACAGCCTTGATGTACTCCTTTTCCTATTTGCAACCAGTCTGTTGTTCCATGTCCAGTTCTAACTGTTGCTTCCTGATCTGCATATAGGTTTCTCAAGAGGCAGGTCAGGTGGTCTGTTATTCCCATCTCTTTCAGAATTTTCCACAGTGTATTGTGATCCACACAGTCAAAGGCTTTGACATAGTCAGTAAAGCAGAAATACATGTTTTTCTGGAACTCTCTTGCTTTTTTAGTCTCTTCAAAAGCTCTTTAGAGAACTATGATAATTCACAGAATAGCCTAGTGTTCTGAGCTATGTCTTTGTGTAGTGTATATTCTTACTTGGAATTTTCCTTAGCAAATCTCAATGACTATTTAGTCATTGACTGAAAATGTGGAGTCGGGTTGTCCAGTCCTCAAGATTTGACTTGAAATCAAAATTAGAGTGTCAGAATACTATATAAAAACTGGAAAACTTGGTACAAACAAAAAAAAAGATTATTATTAGCCATATGTAAAGTTTAAAATGTATACAAAAATAGAAGAGGCAAGCAAAGGATGAAAATTACTGCAGAGACTCAAATAAGGGAATTGTAGAATGAAAACAACCCCATGAACCACATGATCTATCAGAGCTTGGACTGGGTATGGCTGGTCTGGCTTCATCATGGCTAATCTTTTGTTAGAACATGACTTCGGCCCCAAAACTATCCTTGGCTCAAAGTGCTATCTGGACTTTCTGAAGCCAGACAGCCTAAAAGAATAGCTGATATGGACATAAAGAACAGTTCTACTCTTCTAACTTCTTTCTTATTATCCTGTTTCACTTAATATCATATCATGATCCTTCAGTTGCCCAAACAAACCTCTGAATCATTTCATGTAATTTCCCTCATAGAACTATGCAGACATTTTCTAAATGTATCAGTCTAATCTTTTCTATTACTGTTTTCCATTTCAGCTCATGTTTTAATCTCTTTCCTTCAGTAACTACAGGAATCACCTAAATGATTGTTGTCACTCAGTCGTTAGGTCATGTCCATTCTTTATGACTGCAGCACACCAGGCTTTCCTGTCCTTCACTATCTCCTGGATTTGCTCAGATTTATGCCTATTGATTCAGTAATGCTATCTATTTCACATAAATGATCTTTCTGTCATATTCCACTTTTTGTTCAAAACTATGTTTTCAACCATTACCAATATATTTTCTTATAAAATACAAAAACTTGAAATGCTTGACTAAAATTCCTTACCTTAGCATCAATTACAGATATATGACATTTGTGCTCAGTTGTATCTGACTTTTATGTGACCCCATGGACTGTAGCTCGTCACTCTCTTCTGTCCCAGAGTTTTTCAGGCAAGAATAATGGAGCTCATTGCCATTTCCTCCTCTAGGGGATTTTCCTGATCCAGGGATCGAACCTGGGTCTCCTATACTGCAGGCAGATTCTTTACCTCTGAGCTACCAGGGAAGCCCCCAGGGTTTAAATAACACCTTGTAAATATCTTGAAGTGAAAATATTAATGCATGTTTTGGGACAGCAAAGAGGCTGATGTGGCTTGGGATGAGTGAGCAGGTGGGAGAGTAGTAAGAGGACTTGTTAAAGAGAAAATGGGGATATAAATTTCATTTGTAGTAAGGACTTAGGTTTAACTGTGGAGTCTTAAAGCAGAGGAGTGGTATACTGAAGTTTACGTTTAATGGGAATGATTCTGGATGTTGAACTTGCAAATGGACACTAGAACAGATTCAAAAACAGACAATATTAGAACAAGTTCAGGAGCATAAAAACAATTCAGGAGACTACTGCAATAATCCAGGTGAGAGAGGATGGCAGCTTGGGCAAAATAAAGTGGTGCTAGTGGAGGCAGGGACAAGAGGCAATTCTCTTTTGATTCTAAATAAATATCCAAGAAAATGAGTACATGTTAATGTCTTTCTTGGAATCAGGCAAAATACGGAATGCTGTGAGTCTCATTAATAAAAGAACAGGCTTGGTTCCTCCGTCTGATCAATGATAGTGAAAATGCAGAGTCAAAGAGGTCAAGTTTGTATTAGCTTAGTATTTACCAGCATCATTTTAAAAATTATGCAACTTACAAGGTTTCTATAGACTAATAAGACTACTACACCATGGAAGTTTACTGAAAAACTTATCATTGCCTTGAAGTGAAGTCATTCAGTCATGTCCGACTCTTTGCAACCCCATAGACTGCAGCCTACCAGGCTTCTCTGTCCATGGGATTTTCCAGGCAATAGTACTGGAGTGGATTGCCATTTCCTTCTCCAGGGGATCTTCCCAGCCCAGGGCTCGAACCCGGGTCTCCCACATTGTAGACAGACGCTTTACCATCTGAGCCACCAGGGAAGAGCCTTAAATAGTTCTTATTAATGGTCTGATCCTCCCCCTCCCATTTTGATTCCCTTTCTAAGGAACAGTAAATACACTGATTGACAAAAATTAGAAATAAAAGAGGAAAAGTCATCAAAAGAAATTCATATCATTTTCACAGATTTATAATATATTTTTAATTCAGGCATTGTAGAATAAGCTACAATATCTTATATCTAATGCCAAATTTTCACCTTAATAGAATGTGTGTGGGGGATGGAAGGAGGGTAATGGCTAAAGTCCTGTTCTGGAGTTTTGATGTCAAATTCAGGAGTGTTAAAAAATATCAATATTTTGAATTGCCCCTTTGCTTCATGAGAAGGTTAATCTTCTGTGTCAACATGACTGGTCATGGGGTGCTCAGATAAACACTTTTTTTTTCTTTTTCTTGTTGTGTCTGTGAGGGTGTCTCTGGAAGTCATTAGCATGATTCTCCTCCCCAGTGTAAGTGAATAAGATCCAATCCCTTGACTGGATTAGTGGATAAGATCTTATTAGACTGAATTGAACAAAATGTGGAAGGAGGAGGAATTTGCCCTTTTTTCCTTTTTCACTATTTGAGCTAGGATAGCTCATTTCATCTTCTTCTCTTGGACTGGGATTTAAACCATTGTATGCCCTGGTGCTCAGATCTTTAGACTTGACATGAATTATACCTCTGGTTTTCCTGGGTCTTTGCCTTGTAAGAGATAGACTGTAAATTGCAGAACTTTTAGTTTCCACAATTGCATAAGCCAATTTCTCATAGTGTCTCCTTATAGATGAAGAACAGTTGTAATCAAGATTGCTGGGGGAAATATTAATAACCTCAGATAGGCAGATGACACCACCCTTATGGTAGAAAGTGAAGAAGAACTGAACAGTGTCCTTGATGAAAGTGAAAGAGGAGAGTGAAAAAGTCGGCTTAAAACTCAACATTTAGAAAACTAAGATCATGGCATCTGGTCCTATCACTTCATGGCAAATAGATGGGAAAATAATGGAAACAGTGGGACTTTATTTTGGGGGGCTCCAAAATTACTGCAGATGGTGACTGAAGCCATTAAATTAAAAGACATTTGCTCCTTGGAATAAAAGCTATGACCAATCCAGACAGCATATTACAAACCAGAGACATTACTTTGCCAACAAAGGTGTATCTAATCAAAGCCATGGTTTTTCCAGCAGTCATGTATGAATATGAGAGTTGGACTATAAAGAAAGCTGAGAGCTGAAGAATTGATGCTTTTGAAATGTGGTGTTGGAAAAGAAGCTTGAGAGCCCCTTGGATTGCAAGGAGATCCAACCAGTCCGTCCTAAAGGAAATCAGTCCTGAATATTCATTGGAAGGGCTGATGCTGAAGCTGAAACTCCAATACTTTGGCCACCTGATGCAAAGGACAAACTCATTGGCAAAGACCCTGATGCTGGAAAGATTGAAGGCGGGAAGAGAAGGGGACAACAGAGGATGAGATGGTTGGATGGCATCACCAATGCAATGGACATGAGTTTGAGTAGGCTCTGAGAGTTGGTGATGGACAGGGATGCCTGGCATGCTGCAGTCCATGGGGTCTCAAAGAGGTGGACACAACTGAGTGACTGAACTGAACTGATATACATATAAATACACACAATCATACACACACACACACACACACACACACACACTTCATTCTATCGGTTCTATCACTCTGGAAAACCTTGACTGACACACTTAGCACCCATGAGGCTTTTTACCTTTGAGTAAAGTAACAGTGAAATACCAGAATGGGTAAAATATTATGAATTTCTTTTGTATATAGAGAAGGTTTATGATAGGATAGATAGAAAGAAGACAGGCATCATGCTTTGAGTCAGGCACATTCTCAGATATAATAACTTAGGAAAAAGTAAACGTGAATCTTAAGAATCTGGAATTTTTTTCCCTGCCTTTCCTAATATTCTATATACTGGCCTACTCCATGAGCATCTTTAGCAATTCAATAATATCTGAACCTTTGTATAGTGCTACCCTGGGATGGGCTTCCCTCATAACTCAGTCGGTAAAGAGTCTGCCTGCAATGCAGGAGACCTTGGTTTGATTCCTGGGTTCCATTCCTGGGTCAGGAAGATCCCCTGGAGAAGGAAATGGCAATCCATTCCAGTATTCTTGCCTGAAAAATCCCATGGACAAAGAGGCCTGGTGGGCTACAGTCCATGGGGTGGCAAGAGTCAGACATGACTTAGTGACTAAACCACCACCACCCCGGGAAGTGTGAGATGCATTTTACTCAGCAACATATAATTTCTCAAGGAGGCAACAGGAAAAAAAAAATCAACAGAATGAATTTTTAGGGGATTTCAGTTTATCACTTGTTGAAAGTGAAAGAGGAAAGTGAAAAAGTTGGCTTTTGGGGCTGGTGCACTGGGACGACCCAGAGGGATGGTACAGGGAGGGAGGAGGGAGGTGGGTTCAGGATGGGGAACACGTGGCATCATGCTGTGGCGGATTCATGTTGATGTATGGGAAAACCAATTCAATATTGTAAAGTAATTAACCTCCAATTTAAAAAAAAAAAAAACACTCAATACTGGAAGGACTGATTCTGAAGCTGAAACTTCAATACTTTGGCCATGATGCAAAGAACTGACTCATTGGAAAAGACCCTGATGCTGGGCAAGATTGAAGGTGGGAGGAGAAGGGGATGACAGAGGATGAGATGGTTGGATGGCATCACTGATTCAATGGACATGAATTTGAGCAGGCTTCAGGAGTTGGTGATGGACAGGGAAGCCTGGCGTGTCGCAGTCCATAGGGTCACAAACAGTCAGATACAACTGAGCGACTGAACTGAACTAAAGAGTTTATCTGCAAAGGAAAACCTAGATGCATTTCTGGATAAGCAGATTGAGAAGGAGAAAACATCCCCATCTTTTCTAGCATAAACTTTAATATCTACCAGTTTCAGAAGCCAATCTATAGGGAAAATACAGCCAAGCCTTGAAGAAAGCATCACAATGCTGAGAAACAGTTTTATAGGTTAAATTTAGGAAAACTTGCTAATTCCATGAACCAGTCTTGCCTTTAATGAGACACAGACTTAGAAAAAAAATTGATGCTAGGTAGTAATAAATAGATTTTAAGAAAAAAGTACCATAGTCTGCAACCCACCACGCTCCTCTGTCCATGGGGATTCTCCAGGCAAGAATACTGGAGTGGGTTGCCATACCCTCCTTCAGGGGATCTTCTCAACCCAGGGATCAAACCCAGGTCTCCTGCATTGCAGGTGATTCTTTACCATCTGAGCCACCATGGAAGTCCAGGAATACTGGAGTGGGCAGCCTATCCCTTCTCCAAGGACACTTCCCAAACCAGGAATCAAACTAGGGTCTCCTGAATTGCAGGCTGATTCTTTGCCTGCTGAGCTACCAGGGAAGCCATAATAAATAGATTTTAAGAGAAAAAGTCACCCATTCCAGTACCCTTACCTGGAAAAATCCCATGGATGGAGGAGCCTGGTAGGCTGCAGTCCATGGAGTCACGAAGAATTGGACACAACTGAGTGACTTCACTTTCACTTTTCACTTTAATGCATTAGAGAAGGAAATGGCAACCCATTCGTGTTCTTGCCTGGAGAATCCCAGGGATAGGGGAGCCTGGTGGGCTGCCGTTTATGGGGTTGCACAGAGTCGGACACGACTGAAGCGACTTAGCAGCAGCAGCAGCAAGAGGAAAAGTCACTGAAACTCTCACCTTTTTATAAACTCTGGCTTAGAAAAGAATATGCAACACACTGTAATAAAATAAATCCTAATTTATCTGTATTGATATATATTCCTCTATGGACTTTCACTTGAAAACTGTTCCAATCTATGTGAACTGAAATCAAACACATCATTAATATCTATATTTTGCAGCAATTTGTTGCCTGTTTCTTAAAGTTTATCCATGTAAGCTGCTTTTAAAATAAATATCTAAAGTGCAGTTATGGAGTTCCTTGGTTGCCTAGTGGTTAGAACTCTGGGCTTTCATTCCCTGCACTGGCCCAGGTTCAACTACTGCTTACAGAACTGAGATCTCAACCTGTGCAATGTGGCCATGAATAAAGTACATTTACTTAAACAAAATGGATGTATTATTAGGGATTATGTTTTTTATCACATTTATTAATTCAATATTATTACATAATTTTGTTAAGCTGTTTCACACATATCAAATATCTGGGTTACAATCTTAATTTGTTAATTATTTAATCTGTTATTCAGTTTCAAAGTAATTATCTACAACTTCCTATTCCTAATGTGCTTAATTTATAGGTATGTTTGTAACATTGTGACTTGCCTGACTTAAGTAAAATAGCTCTGCTGCTGCTAAGTCGCTTCAGTCGTGTCCGACTCTGTGCAACCTCATAGACGGCAGCCCATCAGGCTCCCCCATCCCTGGGATTCTCCAGGCAAGAACACGAGTGGGTTGCCATTTCCTTCTCCAATACATGAAAGTGAAAAGTGAAAGTGAAATCTTTCAGTCATGTCCGACTCTTAGCGACCCCATAGACTGCAGCCTACCAGGCTCCTCTGTCCGTGGGATTTTCCAGGTAAGAGTACTGGAGTGGGGTGTCATTGCCTTCTCTGAAAATAGCTCTAGAATGAAGTAAATCATTTTAATTGTCAGGGTCTCATATAGTTGTTCTTTTTTTTCTTTGCGACTACGAAAATGACAACCTTTGGAGAAATTTTCTTAATCTATTGAAAATTCTGGATTGAACTAAATGTCCTATATGTTCCAAGATTGTCTCCTTCCTTCGTTTCTTTCAAACAAAAAGAAATGGTGCAAAAGTGGCTGTGTCTACCTTTATAAGAACATATTTGTGTTTCCTTTCTCTAGTAGAATGACTGTATACCGTGACAAGATACTTAGTGTATTTGAAAGACATTTCAATTATCTGAGAAATGCAGTATGATATAATATTTGAAAAATGTGCTTTCCCAGGCATATAGGTTAGGATTTGATTGCAGATCATATTTTCACTACTTCTCTGAGTAAGGCTGAAGATCTCTAGATAGCTCAGTTTTCACACTTTTATAATTAGACTAAAACCTTTGGTGAAAATGAAGGTGCTTGCAAAACTCTGCACATAGTGTCTTGTGTACATCATTACTAAGTTATATGTTTTCATGGTGTTTCACAGACTTATAAAGTAATAGCAATACTGCAATGACAAGTATATGTGCTGTACCTACAGGAGTGTTCTGAATAGCAAATTATATATTTGAAAGCATCCTCAAATGTATTTAAAATGTTGTCAGTTTTTAAAGATATCATTTGGAGTTTTGCCTGAAGATTGTAGTAAAACTTGGTGGTCAAATTTCTGGTCACAAATGTGAACACATTCTTTATAGTATATGCTTTCTCTCAGATGTATTCATTATTTGGTATAGGTAAGTTATTTTTAAACTTTCTATGGAAACCTAGAATTTGGATGGAGTGTTGCCCAAATAATTTTATGTTGTATGTGATGGCACAGAAAAAAGACAGGATACTAGTCCCATTTACTTTTTTTAATTGAATGAGAGCAGTTCTTTCATGTTAGTATAATTTGTAATTTTAAAATATTCAAATGGAATGAATTTGATGTTACACATTTCAATAATAACAGAAAAACTTATATAGATAACTTTTCTATAGACATGTCCAAAATCTATATAAAATATTTTAAGAAAATCATGACCAAAAACAGAATCTTGAGGAGACAACCCCTGAAAAGTAGGATGTGCCCAAGGTGAGTTTCATATGTTTTCAGGATTTTACTGAAGGGTATTTCCCTATCTGTAGTGCAGGGAGCATGGGATTAGCATGCAGATTTGAGGTTGGCATTTTGGTTGCAGAATTAAGAGGGTTATTCTGGAAAGGAATAAGTTGAATATGGAATGAGGGCCAAATTCTATATATATAAATATATATAATTCATGATTAAACACTGATCTAGTCCAGGATTTACATACTGAAGAGCCTGGCAAATAAAGCTTCTAGAAACTGGAAAGAGACAGAATTTCAGCTGCTGCCTCTCCTAAAGAAAACATTTTAGAGTTTGAGTTCAATCAGTTTAAAACTCACTGCTTGAACAAAGATTATTCCTTCAGAGGAACATAAGTAGAATCACCACCCTACAAAATATCTTTACTGCCCAACATGCAATGAAAACTTACTAGACATGTGAAGACTCAGGAAAATATCACTTAAAGCAGTCAACAAAAATGATTCCCAAGAAGACAGACAAGCTGAAATTGTCAGAATGAAGTTAAAGCAGCAGTTATAAAAATATTCAAGGTTCTGAAACAAAACCTACTCACAATGACTGAATTAGTCACAATGATTGAACATTTGGAAAATATGAGTAGTGAAATTGAAAAAAAGGAAATTCTATGAATATTAAATTAAACAATATGATGATAAGTAAGATTAAAAATTCTCTGATGAGCTAAATAGCAAGAGGACAAAAAGAGTAATAAGTCTGAAGATATAGCAATATAATTTATTATAATATACAGAGAAAACATAAAATTAACAGAAAATATGTAGGACAACATAAAAAAATATCCATAGAAGTACAGACTATATAGGAGAGGGGAAAAGAAAAAAAAGTTCAATATAACTTGGGGCTATATCAAATTTAAGATATGCATATTTATATACTTAATAAGAAAGATGACAGAGAATGACGAATGGTAGTATTTGAATAAATAATGGCTAACCATTTTCCAGATCTGATGAAAAATAAATTTATGGATCCAAGAATAATAGCAAACTGTATGCAAGGTAAATACAATCACACCAAAACGCATCAGAGTCAAAATGATATTCTAAGACAAAAAAAATCTTGGAAGAAGATACAGAAAATCATTATTTTACATAAAGGAGAATAGTAATATGACAGCTGACATCATTAGAAGCAATAAAGGTCATTATCCACTAAAAGCTACCAAGACATTTTAGACAATAGGCTCTTTCCAGGACAGTGCATGAAAAAATACTCTAGGATATTCCCATCTTCTTTGGGTCAATAATATAAAAAAACCTCAAGGAACTATGGGGTATTCTCAGATATCTCTAAAAGTCAGTGGGAGTAATTTCCACTAATTATACAAAGGACATCAAATAGAATATAAATATTTAAATTTATATTAATATATAAGCACACATATGTAGACAATAAAAACCCCTTCCTTAGAGCTTCAACTAAAAACATATTTATAAATAGAATACAAAGTTGTTGTAAACTCAGTAACATAGGAGTTAGAGAATCAGTAGTAATTAGAATAGTTAAGTGAAATTATTACAATAAACACAATATTTACAATTGCTAAAAGTATTCCACAAGTTATTTAAAATTGTAAAAAGAAAATTTCCCTGGTGGCTCAGTTGGTAAAGAATCCACCTGCAACGTGGGAGACCTGGGTTCGATCTCCGGATTGGAAGATCCCCTGGAGAAGGAAATGGCAACCCATACCAATATTCTTGCCTGAAGAATCCCCATGGAAGAACCTGGCAGACTACATAGAGTCCATCAGGTCTCAAAGAGTTGGACACAACTGAGTAACTTTATAATAGAGATATAATAGAGTAACTTTATAACTAAGCACGGTAACTTTATAATAGGGAAATACGGCAGATATCAGCTTAATCAGGCAACCAGTCTTAACCTAATATGGATAAGAGTAGAACAAAGCAGTATCATATTCTTCCTAAACAGTATCTTGAAAAAGACACACTACACTTCAGTAATATTCCTGCCATCACACACAGGTGTACAAATACCATAACCTGAATTAAATACAAGGAAATAGCAGACGAATACAAGTTAAATTGACATTCTACAAAATACCAGGCCTATTCTGTTCAAAATATCAAGGTTAAGAAAGAAAAGGTTGAGGAACAGCTCCAGAATAGAGATGGGAGATGACAGCTATTGAGAATAATGTTGGGAAAACTGATATGATTTCAATATGGGCTGCAGATCAAAACTGGGATACAGTGATAAGTGATAGGAGGGAGCTACTTATCTACACAGAATTTATGATGGCACAAAAAACTCAGTAATCACAATAAATTTTAGAATATAATGCTTAAAAATTTTATGCTAAATTCCATAATGCATAAAGTATCAACATTTTAAGTTACAAAATTATTTATTGTGTTGGTGGTACAGTGGTAAGCATAGATGCCTTCCAAAATTACTTCTGATCTTTCTTTGGCCTACAATATGACTTGGTAAACACAAACTATATCAATGTTAAATTACTTGATTTTGTCAGCTGTTTGAGGTTTAAGAGAATATACTTTAGGGAAATATATAATGTAGAAAACTATGGTAAAGAGCCATGAATCTCTTCCTGCGGAAGGATTAAAAATGATCCAAAACTTGGGCTCAATCCTTGGATCGGGAAGATCTCCTGGAGAAAGGAACGGATACCCACTCCAGTATTCTTGCCTGGGGAATGCCATGGACAGAGGAACCTAGTGGGGTACAGTACATGGGATCACAAAGAGTCAGATAGGCCTGAGCAACTAACACTTACACTGTCAGTACAGTTCAGTTGCTCAGCCATGTTCAAATGTTTGTGACCCCATGGACTGCAACATTCCAGGCTTCCCTGTCCATCACCAACTCCTGGAACTTATTCAAACTCATGTCTATCTAGTCAGTGATGTCACCCAACCAACTCATCCTCTGTTGTCCCCTTCTCCTCCTGCCTTCAATCTTTCCCACCATCAGGGTCTTTGCCAATGAGTCATTTCTTCACATCAGGTGACCAAAATATTGGAGCTTCAACTTCAGCATCAGTCCTTACAACGAACTTTAGGATGGACTGGTTTGATCTTCTTGCAGTCCTAGGGACTCTCAAGAGCCTTCTCCAACTCCACAGTTCAAAACCATCAGTTCTTCAGCACTCAGCTTTCTTTATGGTCCAACTCTCACATCCATACAGGACAACGGAAAAACCATAATTTTCACTAGATGGACTTTTGTCAGCAAAGTAATGTCTCTGCTTTTTAATATGCTGGCTAGGTTGGTCATAGATTTTCTTCCAAGGAGCAAGTTTTTTTTTGTTTGTTTGTTTGTTTGTTTTTTTAAATTTCATGGTTGCAGTCACCATCTGCAGTGATTTTGGAGCCCAGGAAAATAAAGTCTCACTGCTTCCACTATTTCCCCGTCTGTTTGCTATGAACTGCATGAGAAACGCTGGACTGGAAGAAACACAAGCTGGAATCAAGATTGCCGGGAGAAATATCAATAACCTCAGATATGCAGATGACACCACCCTTACGGCAGAAAGTGAAGAGGAACTAAAAAGCCTCTTGATGAAAGTGAAAGTGGAGAGTGAAAAAGTTGGCCTAAAGCTCAACATTCAGAAAACAAAGATCATGGCATCCAGTCTCATCACTTCATGGGAAATAGATGGGGAAACAGTGGAAACAGTGGCAGAGTTTATATTTTGGGGGGCTCCAAAATCACTGCCGATGGTGACTACAGTCATGAAATTCAAAGACTTGAAAGAAAAGTTATGACCAACCTAGATAGTATATTCAAAAGCAGAGACATTACTTTGCTGACTAAGGTCCGTCTCGTCAAGGCTATAGTTTTCCCTGTGGTCGTGTAGGGATGTGAGAGTTGAACTGTGAAGAAGGCTGAGTGCCGAAGAATTGATGCTTTTGAACTGTGGAGTTGGAGAAGACTCTTGAGAGTCCCTTGGACTGCAAGGAGATCCAACCAGTCCATTCTGAAGGAGATCAGCCCTGGGATTTCTTTGAAAGGAATGATGATGCTAAAGCTGAAACTCCAGTACTTTTGCCACCTCATGTGAAGAGTTGACTCATTGGAAAAGACTCTGATGCTGGGAGGGACTAGGGGCAGGAGGAGAAGGGGACGACAGAGGATGAGATGGCTGGATGGCATCACTGACTCGATGGACGTGAGTCTGAGTGAACTCTGGGAGTTGTTGATGGACAGGGAGGCCTGGTGTGCTGTGATTCTTGGGGTCACAAAGAGTCAGACATGACTGAGCGACTGAACTGAACTGAACTGATGGGACCGGATAACATGATCTTCATTTTTTGAAAGTTGAGTTTTACACTAGCTTTTTCACTCTCCTCTTTCACTTTCATTAAGAGACTCTTCAGTTCCTCTTTGCTTTCTGCCATAAGGGTGGTGTCATCGACATATCTGAGGTTATTGATATTTGTTCTGGCAATCTTGATTCCACCTTGAGTTTCTTCCAGCCCAGCATTTCTCATGATGTACTCTGTATTTAAGTTAAATAAGCAGTGTGACGATATACAGCCTTGATGTACTCCTTTCCCAATTTGGAACCAGTCCATTTTTCACTGTTAAAAATATATTAAATTCCTAATCTCTAAGATATTTGAATATGACCTTATATGGTAAAGGATGCGGTTACATTACAGATCTAGAGAGAAAGTGGCTACTGGGCATATCAGCATGTGTTCTAAATGCCATCATATGTTTCCTTACAAAAGAGAGCCAAAGAGAGTTTTAAGAAAGCAGCAGAAGCAATGTGACTAATGTGGCAGGGACTGCAGCAATGCTGCCTCAAGGCAAGGAAAGCTGGTAGCCACCACAAGCTGCAAGAGGCTAGAGATGGATTCCCCTTCAGAAACTCTGCAGGGGAGGATACTGCCCAGACCTTGATTTTGGACTTCTATCCTCCAGAACTGAGAGAAAAAAATCTGTTCTATTAAAGTCAAGTTGTGTTTTCAACCAGTAAGTGGTAATTTGCCATGGCAACCACAAGAATCTAACACACAATCTTAAATGGCATTGAGGTGGTAGCAGCTGATACATGTAATTGATGTATAAATCTAGAAGAATTAGAGGAGAATGAGAAGGTGAGAGAATAAAATTGAAATAGGGTTTAGTACAATACTGTTGAACCTGGCTACAGAGTATATGAAATCTTCTTGAACTATCTGTATCATATCAGTATATTAGATATAACAGGACTAATTTATGAAGATAAACTGGAAAGTCCCTGAAATATATTATTTTTCTTCTATAAATCATGAAGTATAGATTTCTCTATGTGTATCGTTAACTCTCACATTTGTTTCATTTAGCTGTAACAATCTTAGTGGTATTTATGAGCATTCTATTATGATCCTCAAAGAAGGGACAATTTACAAAGAAAAATACACCTTTTTTTTTTCTTTTCATGGAGACTAGTTGCTTGCCTGAAGAGAGTAATTTGCTACTAATGTCTCTCCCTTTTAAACTCTAAACTTCATGAGGTGATAAAGGGAAAACAATTCTTTTTAACCTAGCATGATTCCAGTCACAAATTAGAAGACTATTATAAACTTAATTAAAGTAATTAATTAAAGTAATTAATTAAAGTAATTAGGGAATATATAAATATATAACCAAATAAATAGTATGCTTACTACTTTCAGAGACATTGGTAGTCTTCCTGTCATGTTACTACCAGGTAGAAGTATATTCATGCTCTATCGTTTCATTTTCCCTTCATGTGTACATGTGCATTAATTTTTGTAAGCTTTTATAGCATTCACGTCAAGATTTATATGAAGTGTCACAGTAATAAGGTTCTATGGGAATACTGGTTTCTAGAACACAGATAACTATCCCAGGGTTCAATCATTTAACATAAAAGAAATAAAAGGACCAGGAATGAAGTATCTAAAAATCTGCCATTATCTTTGTGTGACTAAGGCAATCTTCTTAATCACAGTATCCATAACAATCCAGATGAATATTATAGGATATATATTTTATTTATTTTAATAATACCTTAAATATTCTGATACACAATTTCAAGATGACAGAACTGACATTCAAAACAAGCTTAAGTATCACATTTTGTAACAATCAGGTCATACATGATGATGAGAATGCACTTTTTGGTTGCATTTACTGAAATGTTAGGCACTTATGTAGTATTATTTCTGACTTCCAAATTAAATTATGTTCTCTATTTCCTCACCTGTAAAAAGTTTAGAGTAGATACTACCTCAAGTTTTCTTTTCACAAAAATTGGAATGAGGCTTATCAAAGGTCAAATAAATAGTAGAGAATGAAAGTTCCCAAAGCCCTTGATATAAACTTGATTATTTAATTTTAAGGTTAGTTTCTATATACCATAGTTGTTTGAATTGTGTCTTTCCAGCGATAAAAGTCCAAGTTTTAATTTCATTACCTGTGAATGTAAACTTCATTTTGAAAACTGTGTCTTTGCAGACATAATAAAAAATATCAAGAGGAGGTCACACTGAATTTGGGATGGGCCTGGGTCCAGTGGCTGGTGTCCTTATCATGGGACTATACAAAGGGGAAGGTCCTGTGATCTGATGTAGGGATCAGAAAAATGAATTTATAAGCCAAGGAATGTCAAGTCATTGCCCATAGTACCTGCAGATGCTATGGGAGGGGCAGGGAGTAGATTCTCCCCAGTCTCTAAAAGTAACCACCTCTGCTGACACCTTGATTTGAAATGTCTATATTCCATAACTATAAAGGAGTATATTAGTGTTGTTTAATGCCACTCAGTTTTCGGTACGTTATGGCAGATCTAGAAAACTAATATATTTATAATAGAAAAAAATAGTTTTCATTTTGGGTTATTTTCAGATGTCACTGAGAATTTCCTTCATCGAACTTATCAGAGTAATATTTTATGCTGTCAGTTACGCTGCTTTGTGGGAAAGATGAAATTAACTGATAAAATTTTGATTAAAGATTTATATTTGTGAAAAACATTAAATTACACATCAAATCATAAAGCACAGCTCTATAACATGTTTTGCAAAAATGTGTTAATTTATTGGAAGGATGAACTGTATAATTCAAGGGTCTAGGTCAAATATTTATTCTTATAGTATTTTGAAAATAAATTTAAATATTTTATTTCATGTATTAATCATATCTTTCCATATAAGCAAAACAAGCATAGAAAATTGATGGCAGGTTATAATCAGCATGTGCTTCTTATGTAAATGGACTCACCTGCCATTGTTAACTATCTCTGTCTTGTCTGGACTCACATGTCTAGACACGTCTAGGGATCAGCTGGTTTGCCACGATTTAGGCTACCTTTGCCTGGGATTCCACCTGTCCCATGACCTCTAATAGGTTACCTCTATTTAGTTCTCAGGCAATTGCAGAAGCATTAAAATTAAAACAAACAAACAAACAAACCTCAAGGTGTCTTAAGGTCTATGTTTAAAAAAGACACGCTGTCATTTCTTCCTGTACTGTATTGGCCAACTAAGTTTTATAACTAAATCTTGAGTCAGAAGAAAGGGGAACTTCAAGAAACAAAGCCAAGGGCTTGGATACAGGAAGGGGTGAAGAATTGGTTTTTGTACTAGTCATGTATGAATGTCAGAGATGGACCATAAAGAAGGCAGAGTGCCGAATAATTGATGCTTCCTAACTGTGGTGCTGGAGAAGACTCTAAGAGTCCCTTGGGCACCAAGGAGACAAAACCAGTCAATCCTAAAGGATATCAACCCTAAACACTCATTGGAAGGATTGATGCTGAAGCTGAAACTCCAACACTTTGGCCACCTGATACAAAGTGCCAATTCACTGGAAAAGATGCTGGGAAATATTGAAGGCAGAAAGAGAAGAGGGTGACAGAAGATGAGATGGTTGGATGGCATCACTGATTCAGTGGAAATGAACTTGGGCAAACTCCTGGAGATAGGTGAGGGACCAGAAAGTCCGACATGCTGTAGTCCATGGGGTTGCAAACAGCTGGACACAACTTAGTGATTGAACAACAACTATTTACCATGTATAGTAGGAAGAGATACCATTCTTGATTTTGTCAGTCTTGTTCTAATCAGCCAAATAGACATACTTCCTGCCTGTGTAGCTCCAAATTGTACCTGATATGTAACCAGCAGGACGTTTCCATCTATGTTATATTTATCAAAATTTAGTTGTATACAAATTCCATAAAATTCTCCTATATTAAATTTCCCTTCTTTTTATATTTAGTATCATAGTTATGATATAAATAATAAATATGGCTATTAAGATTGATATAAAATGACTAGTCAAGCACCTTGGTCACTAGAGAGAGGAAATAAAATATTTTTGTGGCTTAGTTTACCTGGAAATTAAGGATTGTATCACAGATGTTTACAAGTGGCACAGCTGTGAAGTGAGAACATTTTGTCTCAGAAAACAACTGACAAAACAACAGTAATGATATAACATTAAACCTCAAGTGTCTATGGCAGAAACAGCATTAGAGCTAGAAAAGGAAATAGGAAAGGATCCTTAAAAGGCAATAAACACTGTTTTTCAACAAAAGATAAAGAAGAAAATTGATTATAAAATTTTACTATTATTTTCCAAAGTTTTACATTACATAATAAGTAATCTAATCATCCCTAAAGGCTTACAATAAAAAAATCAGTCCCCAGATTACTACAGTAGAAAAATCCTTGCTTCACAGTCCCAGGAAGCAATCAATTTCAATGTAAGCTTCCCTCCATCTTCTTTTTCCCAGTTTACCTTTATATTTGGCAATGCCATACTTATAATCTGCTTTCTTAATTTTTAGTTTTTCATATTATTTGCTTCTTAGCAACAAACACTGACATTCCTCATATTTCCCAAACCCCTCACCTTCACACACGCTTCCTTTACTTTATCAGCTCTCTAGTGTGGCTCTATTACTGCTTCAGTCCAAGCAATTACTGTTCAAGATTTACATCATTATGTCAGGGGAGTGTGTAATTTCCTTGATTCTGTCTCATCACAACAAAAATCTGCAGTGACCGACCAGAGTTACAGCTGGATAGACCAGTGTTACAACTCCGTGTTACAGCTCAGTTTTATTTAGAAAATAAAGGAAAATAGATCCTCAAGGCTGAGGGCATGCTGACCTAAAAGACGAAAGAGAGAGGTCCCCCCATCCCCGTGCCGTCCCCCCTTTCCTCCCTACCCCGTCCTTTGTCTCTTTATATGTTTTTTTTTTTTTTTCCCTCCCCCTGGGCCTACCCTATGTAAATTGGGCTAGCCAGGCGTGCTGTTTGTTCTACCTGAGGTCCTCACTCCAGCCCTCAGTCCTTCCTTTCTTCTATTTTTGCAGGCTTTTCCCTTCCTTCTCTTTTAGCCACCACCATTCCAGATTCCTTTTTCCTGTTCTAACTACCTAACAATTACAAGTTCATCAGAATGGAAATTTTGGTCTTGTTTTTCCAAAGCAATGCTAAGGTCATGTGTCCTTTGCTATATAACTTTTGCTATTTTCCTTAAGCAAACAAATCCCTTTCTTAATTTTTTCATTTTCTACCTTTTTTTTTTTTGCTTGTAATTTTTATGAATCCATCTTCAGAACCTGGAGAACAAGAATCCAGTTTATAGATCTGACCAAGAATAAGTCAGTTTAATTTTCTTTTTCCTTCCCATTAGGAGTTATTTTCCTTAAAATTTAGAGCACATTGTTTTATCATCTTGAAACTTTAGTCTTCCTGTTGAGAAACTCAGTGTTATAATATTTACTGATCTTTTGCATGTAATGCTGCTCTGTTTTGGAATCTCTCTGTAAAATTTTGAGATCCTCCTTTACCCTCTCTATTTTGAGGTTTCATAAAGACATAGTTTGGTTTGTCCTTGAGAACTTTTCCTGAATTATTTGGTGATATTCCTCTATTTATTTTCACCAAAGTAGTTCAAGATTAAATTATTATTAGGGTAGTGGACTTTGTGAACTGAATCATTTTATATTGTGCATCAAATTCTCTATCTTTTAGAAAATTTCTTTCTAACCCTATTTAATTTTTCTTTATTGAATTATTTTAATTTCAATGAGTTCTTTTTATCCTCTAAATGTTTCTTTCATTTTCCTTTCATGGATGAAATTATCTCCCTAAACTTAAAAAAAAAATGAGAATACTTTAAAAATTCAGGGACATAAACACCTTGAGTTTATTTAAACTTTTTTTTTTTTTTTTTACTGTTTTCCAAGTTGGAAACTTTTTTCAAATGTATCCTGAGTCCTGAGTGGCTAATCATATTTTTGAATGAGCCAACAATACACTGTAAGCATCTTTGGCATGCAAGGAATTGACCAGGTAATTAGCCTCAGTGGAAGTTAATTAGGCTGGGCTTTGTCAACTGTTAGAAGGGAACTACAACTATAGTGGATATAAGTTTTATGTCTTTGGCTAGATTTGTTCACCAGAGAGAAACCTTTCAATTTCTTTCCTTAGGAGAATATCCTTGCTTGCAATAACTCTGGAGTTTTATCTTAGAACTGTGTGAGAGAGCTAGGTTCCATTTGATGAGCAGAGGGAGTCTAATTGCATTTCAACCTATCATCCTGTTTCCATATACTTTGATATGGCCACACTTCAAGGTACTTTCATTTTCTGAGACTCTTGGGGGATAAATATGAAGGTTATGTATAAGTTAATCTATAGTCACAAATTCAGGAAACGTTTACCTACTTGTTTTCTATCTTCTAAAATATTGGCTTTTTAACTATCCTTAGAGTCCAAATTCCTTTCCTTTTAAATCATTTTATTCCCTCAGTTTAACTGGAAGAGGAGAAGAGTTTGATTAACATATATCTTTAGTTTATTCTTAATTGAAATTGTGAAGGTTAAAAAATGCATTTTCTTAAATTTGTTAATTTTTTCACCAAATATATTCAAATATGTAACATGTTAATATAAATATTTATTAACCCAAATATAATATTAATAGTAATATTTAACTTTCATTATAATATGTTAATATAGCAGATTTATGCAACAGATATTTGACATATTACATTCTAGGCATTCATTTTGGTAATTGGATCATGTCAAAGAACAAAACAAAGTGCCCAATGATATATACCTTATATTTTACACAGGAATGGACAAGATGAAGCAGAAAATAGAGAATATAAGAAATTACACATTGTGATAGAATGTTTAAAATTTAGAGAATAATGTAAGGCAGTTAGGAGTATTATGAGTGGACAGTTTCAATATCAAATACCTAATTACCATTATCACATTTGGCCCCATTAAGGAGCTGTTTTGACAGTGATTTGAGATGGGGGTTTCTGGAAGCATTCCAAGAAAAGGATAAACCCATGGAAAAGTTATATTGTAGCAGTATGCCTAGTATGTTTAAAACATAGGGACCAGAGGGCATAAAGATGATAGATAAAAGATAGTAGCAAATACTAAATCAGAAATGAGATTATGGAGAATATATTAAGATTTTGAGAAAATCAGAAACTGTTATAGAATTCTGATCACAGTCATATAATACTCTGACTTAACAGGATTATTCTAGACTCTGGTATTGCAATGGTCCAGGTGGGAAGAATTAGTAACTCAGATCAGGGGGACAATCACAGAGGTGGTTGAGAACTGTTTGGATTCCAGATATGCACATATAAAAAAGATTTCATGATAAATTGAATGTAGGGATTGATGGGCTTCCCTGGTGGCTCAGACAGTAGCATTGAAACATGTATATTGCCATATGGAAAACAGATGACCTGTGCATATTCGATGCATGAAGTTGGTGCTCTAGGACAACCCAGAGGTATGGAGTGGGGAGGGAGGTGGAAGGGGTGTTCAGGATGGTGGGACACATGTACACCCATGGCTGATTCATGTTGATGTATGGCAAAACCCACCACAATATTGTATTTAGCTTCCAATTAAAAAAAAAAAGGATTTGACTACAATGCAGGAGATGTAAGTTCAACCCTTGGGTTGGGAAGATCCCGTGAAGGAGGGCATAGCAACCCAGTATTCTTGCCTGGAGAATCCACATACAGAGGAGCCTGGTGGGTAGCAGTCCATGGGGTTGCAAAGAGTCAGACATGGCTGAGTGACTAAGCACACAGCACAGGGATTGATAGGATGACACAAATGTATAAGAGGACTTGGATTTCTGGCTGCAGAGTTAAAAGGGGTGATCATAAATGAAATAACCATTTTTAAAAATCAATGAAGTAAGTCTGTATTTAGTCTAGTCAGTTTTGGATGTAGAAATGGACATATTTGGGGGGGGGGAGCTTCAAAATCACTGAAGATGGTGACTACAGCCATGAAATTAAAAGACGCTTACTTGGAAAACAAGTTATGACCCTGGAAGAAAAGTTATGACCAAACTAGAAAGCATATTAAAAAGCAGAGATATTACTTTGTCTACAAAAGTCTGTCTAGTCAAGGCTATTGTTTGTCCAGTAGTTATGTATGGATGTGACAGTGGCCACCTGATGTGAAGAGCTGATTCACTGGAAAATACCCTAATGCTGGGAAAGATTGAAGGCTGGAGAAGGGGATGACAAAGGGTGAGATGGTTGGATGGCATCACTGACTCCATGAGCATGAGTTTGAGTAAACTCCAGGAGTTGGTGATGGACAGGGAGGCCAGATGTGCTGCAATCCACGGGGTCACAAAGAGTCGGACACAACTGAGTGCCTAAACTGAACTGGTCAGTTGTGTAAAATTGACACCCAGATCTAGGAGTCCAGAGTTTGAAAGACTTGTGAAATTTAGATTTATATAAGAAATTACAAGAACCCATTTATTATTCAAAATGTTATAAATCAGAAAAGTGTAACCCCTTTTTAAAGAGAGAGATATCCACGCTGATTTCAGGAGCACTCAAACTTCAAGGGGGACAATTAATAGAAGAGCCCAAGGAGGTACAAATGGTTAGGTGTGAGGAAGATCAAAAGCTATGCTGCCCCGCAAGACTCTGAAAACCAATGAAGAAAGAAGAATTAATTTGTGTTATTATTAAGACGAGGACTGAAAATTGAGTTGTAGAGGTCATTTTTGATCTGGGAAGGATACCAGTAAGTGAATAGAGTAAACGTTTATGTGGAAACTCAAGAAAGAGGAACTGCAGAGTAACTGGTAAAAGCGAGCAGAGACAAAAAATTCAGATTTTATTTTTTTGAGACAGTTGTTGATTCATGTTCAGTTGTATGAAATACAGAGAGATCCTGTAAATGCTTCATACAATTTCTCCCAACATCTTGCATATTTATAATACAATATCACAAAGATATTGACATGATGGTAAAGATATAGAACCATTCCACAATAATTCACTCTAATCCCTGTAAAATTCTATTTTCTCAGGTAATTGTAATAGGTCACTACTGCCATAGATTGGAGAAGGCAATGGAAACCCACTCCAGTACTCTTGCCTGGAAAATCCCATGGATGGAGTAGCCTGGTGGGCTGCAGTCCATGGGGTCCCTAGGAGCTGGACACGACTGAGTAACTTCTCTTTCAATTTTCACTTTCATGCATTGGAGAAGGAAATGGCAACCCACTCCAGTGTTCTTGCCTGGAGAATCCCAGGGACAGGGGATCCTGGTGGGCAGCCATCTATGGGGTCACACAGAGTCGGACATGACTGAAGTGACTTAGCAGCCATAGGTTACTGTAATAGACCACTATTGCCATAGGTTACTATATTTGTTATGATTATCACCTAAATCTATTCTATTTACTCATGTGATACTTTGAAGAATTTGATATATTAAATATTTGAAAAATACTAGAGTAAAATAAAAAGGGAAAAGAAATTATACTCATATTGGCTACTTTTGTTACAAATGAGATTAAGTTTAAAATGTTTCATTAGTAAACATTTTAAAATGTTGTTTAAAATTATAAACTGAAATACTTGTGAAATATTAAAATGGTTATTATTAAACTTCCTAAATATTCTTAAAAATTAAACTATATTATAATTAATTTTTGATAAAGCATTTTAAAAACTACTGCTGCTAGGAAATAAATGAGAAACAAATGCAGGTAGACGTTGCAGGTATTTTCAGAAACCTAAAAACCATTCCTGCTCAGTCAATAGAACACATTTGAAATATTATCAACAAGAAACACTGTTTATGATTCCTATATCAGGAAACTTAATGAATGGATATTCAGAAAATTAGCTCTTAAGCTTTTAAAGCCATTAAGGACAATGAAAAAATGTTTCTGTGTGATTATAATACTGTATTTACTCATATCAACATACATGAGCCATTTATGATACATAAGAAATACTGAAATACAAAGGAGATATAAAAGATATCCTTTGTTCTTCAGGATTATAGACTAACTAGGGAAAGAGCCATGTTAACACATATTCTTCAGCATTGCTTTGCTAGTGTGTGAGATGAGTGAAATTGTGTGGTAGTTTGAAGATTCTTTGACATTGCCTTTCTTTGGAATTGAAATGAAAACAAACTAGAAAATTCTTCAAGAGATGAGAATACCAGACATCCTGCCCTGCCTCCTGAGAAATCTGTATGCAGCTCAAAAAGCAACAGTTACAACTGGACATGAAACAATGGACTGGTTCAAAATTGGGAAAGGAATACCAAAGATTATCGTGGAAGACTCACAGCAATGTTTTCTCTGGATGCTGTACTTGGGAATTTTGTAGGTAGAGGATCATTGAAAACCTAACCTGGAATTATAAGATGGTTGACATTTTAGAATAACATGATTTGTGCTTTTTACAGGTGTCTACGAAATTTTGTCCTTTAAATACTGGAGAGGTGGAATTCCTTGGTAGAAGAGTCTCTTCAGGTAGGGAATAAGTGACCAACTTGAGTCAGGATAAGAAAGAAGAAGGATGAAAGAAATATTGCTGAGGAAGTAACCACCTTTAGGGCTGGGGATACAGCTCAGTGGTAGAACATATGCTTCACATGCATGAGGCCCCAGGTTCTATCCCTGCCATCTCCCCATCTAACATCAACAGTATTAATTTGTTCTTTGGGGCTTCCTGGTAACTCAGATGGTAAAGAATTTGCCTGCAGTGCAGAAGACCCAAGTTTGACCCCCAGATTGGGAAGATCCCCTGGAGAAGGGCATGACAACCCACTCCAGTGTTCTTGTCTGCAGAATCCCATGTACAGAGGGGCCTGATGGCTACAGTCCATGGATGTGCAAAGAGTCCAACACTGAGTGACTAGCTTTCAGTTTCAACCAGCTATAAACTCACTAAAGCCATGAGGGAGAAAGGAGTAGAATAATAGTTGATTAGAGGAAAAAAGAGAGAGAAAGAGAAGAAAGAAGGACAAATCCAGGTGTTTGCTTGATTTTAGATTTCTAAATTGGTTGACTTTAGTTTGGTGCATCATTAACTGAAAGTGACATTAATAGAAACAAACAAACAAACAGGTAAAGATTTAGCCTGAGAAAGAATAAATTTGATGTCAGTGGGTTTTGTTTTGGAGATTTCTATAACCACCAGAAAATACTGACAAGTATTTAAATAAGGAGGTTAGCCATGGAAAGGTTAAGTGGTTGTATTAATTTTCTATTGCTTTGTAACAAGTTTACCATCAACTTGGTGGCTTACAGAACACCCATTTGTTTTGGAATTTCCATAAAGCATAAGTCTACACATACCTAGATGCTCAAGGTTTCACCAGAAAGAAAATAAAACGAAAAAGAAATTCAATGTCAACCAACCTGCATTCATCTAGAGGCTCAATTAGGAAGAAAACTCCAAAAACATTTCTAACTTTTCTCAGGTTATTTTCAAAATTTTATTCAGCTGTAGTTCTCAGTCATTTGCTTTTCCAAAGCTAGTAATAGTGAAATTTCAGTGGCTTTTACTCCCTAACTGCCAAGTGCCTGGTACCTTTTTTTTTTTTTTTTTAAGTTTTACATGTTAAGAATACTACACTGATTAATCTTTCTTTTGATTAATTCAAGGATAACTGATTTGAAACCTTACCAAACATCTGAAAAATCCCTCAATTTTTGTATATTCTTTTAGTTAAGAACTGAGTCACAAGTTTTGTCTATACTAATGGGAGAAGATTCTCATTGAAGTAATCTTAGCATGCATCCTTTACAACAATCATCTATGATGTAACAGAATTCCGCATTTTAGGACTAAGTAACCATTAGAAGAACCAGATTTAATCCAGTTTTAAAAGTAAGTTAGCCTGAGATTATTTTGAAATGTGATAATTTTATCCATTTCATCGGCTAACTAAAACAAACATCAAGGAATAAGCCAATTGCCATAGTCTATATACATTTATATATACAAATATAAAACACAATTTGTTGTCCTAACTATATTCCAGTATTATTTCTACTAAAACTTACATTTTAGGAAAGCTGTCAATTTTACAATTTTATAGAAAGTTACCCATCTAGAAAGAAGCCTAGGATGAGGAAAGGAAATTTAGACTTTGATGCTGAATATTTCTTCAACTCATAAAAAGTCTTGAAATATGGAACTAAAAAATTCTTATTCTGATAGCAAAGACTCAGAAGACACCTAAGGTAATACATTCTACTTTAATGATAATAATTAAAACACACTTAGGTTTGAAGTATGTAAGGAATACTGATAATCAAAATACTATCTACAATAGATCTGTAAAGTTTTCTTTGAGGAATGGAAAATGTCTACATCTAAACTTGATTATAATTTTTCACAAATACCAAAGTCCCCTCAATCACTGCATCTATAGTCTAAAGTGCAGTTCACTTTATGAATTTCCAGTGCAGCAATTTGAAGTCAAAAAAGCTAAAGATTTAGCAATAGAAAGCAATAGAAAGCAATAGAAAGGTGAGGTGGGACAAGTAGAAAGAGTAGCATGAAAACACATATATTACCTTATGTAAAATAAATAGCCAGTGGGAATTTGCTGTATGACTCGGGGAACTAAAACGAAGGCTCTATGACAACCTAGATGGGTGGCAGCGAGTTTCAAGAGGGATGGGGCATATGTATACCTATGGCTGATTCAAGCTGATGTAAGGTAGAAACCAACACATTATAAAACAATTATCCTTTGATTAAAAAATATATTTTTAAAGAACCAGATAATAGAAACACTCTAAAGTATCAGGTTTAAGATATCCCAAGGCATAAAAATCACTCCACCTCATTGGTGTAGATTTAAACTTCTGTCTAGAGTAGTAGTAGTATCTGATCTAAAACTATTTGAGTTTACCATGATCTCTCTTCTCTCCTATTTATAGATAAATTACAATAGTTTTCTCTTGCTATGTAATAAACTTAGAGACTTAACACACACAAACTTAGCCACCACAAACTTAGAGACTTAAAAAAAAAAACAAAACAAAACAAAACCTTGATTTTTCTCACACATCTATGGGTCAGGAACATGGTGATGGCTTAACTGGGCTTTGTTCTAGACCTCACAGGGCTGCAATTAAAATTTCAGCATGCTGCA
This sequence comes from Ovis aries, assembly GCF_016772045.2. Taxonomy (NCBI): domain Eukaryota; kingdom Metazoa; phylum Chordata; class Mammalia; order Artiodactyla; family Bovidae; genus Ovis; species Ovis aries. Next base: position 137,636,960 of record NC_056054.1, read on the forward strand.
CTGCCCCCAAAGTTTGGGGACCTCTTCCAAGTTCACATCGCAGTTTGTAGCTCCTGGTTATAGGAAGGAGGGCCCGTTTTTCTCATAGACTGTGGGGCAGGAGACACTCGCAGATCTAAAGTCAGCTGCCACTATCCTATTCTGAGGCCCCTCCTAGGGCCCTCGTACAACATGGCTGCCTGTTTTTTCAAAGCCATCAAGACGCTGTCTCTGCCTCGTTCACCCCAGGGAAGTCCTGAATGCCTTCTTAAAGTCTCACCTGGTTAAGTCAGCTCCACACAGGATTATCTCCCTTTTCATTAAATCAGAGTTCAAGTGTTAGAGTTGTTAACCATATCCATATGATCCCTCACATTTGCCGTTCCAAGCAGTCACAGATTCCACCTGCGCTCGAGGCGAGGGGATTATAGGAAAGCAAGTGCACCAGTGGGTGGTGTTTTGGAGAGCGACCTTAGAATTCTGCCCACCAGGCCACTTCAACGTGCAGCCAAAGTAATCGTTTTGGGATTGAAATTAAACAAGTTAAAGCTACTAAATAACATATATAAGTGATTCTTCACTGACTTAAATATCAAGTCAAAATTGTGTAGTATGAAAAGATACTTCTATATACATTTTTTTTTTTAAATTTTATGTTTACTTTATTTTACTTTACAATACTGTATTGGTTTTGCCATACATTGACATGAATCCGCCATGGGTGTATATGAGCTCCCAATCCTGAATCCCCCTCCCACCTCCCACTCCATCCCCATATCATCTCTCTCTGCAGCCTGTTTTTGTCCACTCCCTCTGCTTCTAATCTCTGTGCCTGTTGGAGTCCTTGTGTTGGAGTATATAAATCTTAAAGTTTCTTTGTTCAGAGCATAATCTACTCACACATTTTACCTATAAAATGTTTAACTTACACATCCTCCATTTAAAAATTCTTTTCTAATTACTAGTTTTAAAAACCTTATCACAGGCATTTTTAATATACTTTGGATCCAGTAATTTTGAAATTATGTGTGTGAGTATCATATGGAGATACAGATCTATATGTTATCCATAGCCATAGTTTAACATATGTATATATACATATAACATACATATGTATATGTATATAAATTATCCACAGTTGCAGGGCTTGCCTGGTGACTCAGTTATAAAGAATCTGCCTGCCGATGTAGGGACACAGGTTTTCAATCCTTGGGTCAAGAAGATCCCCTGGAAAAGGAAATAGCAACCCATTCCAGTATTCTTGCCTGGGAAATCCCATGGAGAGAGAAACCTGGCAGACTACAGTACATGGGGTCCAAAAGAATCTGACATGACTTAGTGACTAAGCAACAGCAAAATCCATAATTGTATATTTATATATCCTTATCTACAGATACATTTAACTTTGTGGTTGAATGTACAATGTAAGACAGTGAAGATATTCTCTTTACTGTAATACATCTAGAACTGACTGTTATTCTTTAAGGTAAAAGTCAAAGTTCACTTTCATTCCATATAGATATGCCATTATTCTGGCATCATGTATTGAAAACGTGTCTCCTGTTTTATGAAAGTAATAACTTTGTGGCAAATTACATAGTTAAATATGTAGGAATATTTTGTAGATTCTATTTTTTCCTCCCTTGTTTTATTTCTTTTTGCATCAACACCACAATTTTAAAAGTTACTGTTGTGGTGGTGTTAGCCAATTAGTCGTGTCTGACTCTTTGTGATCTCATGGACTGTAGTCCATCAGGCTCCTCTGTCCTTCGAATTCTCAAAGCAAGAATGCTGGAGTGGGCTGCCATTGCCTTCTGTGGGGGATCTCCCTGACTGAGGGATCAAACCCAGATCTCCCTCATTTCAGGCAGATTCTTGATTGTTTGAGCCACCAGGGGAAGCCCCAAACTGACTATAACTTGTAATAAGTGTTTATAGCTTATAGTTAAAAAGTCTTTTAACTTTGATCACTGTATTCAGTAGTATTTTTCTCATTATTGTCTGTATATATTTTCATGTAAGTTTTACAGCCCATTTTATTCTATTTAACAAGGGTGAAATTCCTATTGAAATTTCACTGAATGCTTAGATGAATTTAGTGAAAAATGTGACACACTTTGTTTATGTAGTTTGGTTCAATTATTTTTTCCTGTATCCATGCTACTCTGCTGTTTTATGCTGTCTTAAAAAGTATCATAAGAAGAAACAGCAAATAAAATTGGACAAATATTCTGAGCGGTTAATTCATCAATGTAAGTATAAAATTGGCCACTATAAAAATGAAAGTATGTTCAGCATTATTATTACAGGCATAAATAATTTATTGCACCTCACAGATATCATTTTTTTTTACAAATTGAATATTTGTGGCAACCCTATGTCAGCAAGTTTTTCTATTAGCATTTTTTTCAACAGCAATTTTTTTTTTACTTTCTGTCTGTCATATTTTAGCAATTCTTGCAATACTTCAAACTTTTTCATTCTTATATTTGCTATGGTGATCTGTGATCAGTGATCAGTGATGTTTTCCTTATTATTTGCTGAAGGTTCAGACGATGGTTAGCATTTTATAGCAATAAAGTATTTTTAAGTTAAGGTTTGTACCTTGTTTCTTGGAGACAATGCTGCTGCTGCTGCTGCTGCTGCTAAATCGCTTCAGTGGTGTCCAACTCTGTGCGACCCCATAGACAGCAGCCCACCAGGCTCCCCCATCCCTGGGATTCTCCAGGCAAGAACACGAGTGGATTGCCATTTCCTTCTCCAATGCATGAAAGTGAAATATGAAAGTGAAATCACTCAGTCAAGACACAATGCTACTGCACCCTTAATCAACTATAAGACTATAGTGCAGTGTAAACACAACTTTTATATACTCAACCACAATTTCATATGGCTCACTTTGTTGCAATATTTGCATTATTATAGTGATCTGGAACTGAATCCACATTGTCTCCAAGGTATACCTGTATCAGATAAATTCCTGTTAAAGCTCTAATTGAGATTCCACTACACAACCACAGAAATGGCTGAAATGAAGGAGAACAACCAGACTGAAAATACCTTTGCAACACAATTTTGGATTTTTTTGTTGTTTGCTTTTCTATTTTGAGCCAGTCTTGAGGCTCTCAGTACAGACTGGTCAGTTCAATTACTTGAGCAGCTGATTAAGTCCTAAACCCACAACCACTTCTCATATGGGGCTTTCACAGCCTGGGACACTATATAGTAATCTCCACAGGGTCAGCTATTTCCAAGGATAACACCTATGCCCTACAGTTTGCTTAAGTTATTCAAATTAGCCAATCCTAAGCCTGTTGATTCTGCCTCCCTCTCCCCTTCCCACAGAAACCAGAGTACAAAACATGCACCAATGGTTCCCTCTCTTTTTCTCTGCCTGGTGATTAATCTCAATACCTCCCCTGAGCTCCTGTGTGGTATACTATATTCATAATACTCTGTGAAGATGGTTAAACTGTAAATCTCTTTACCTTATGTAATAAGGAAATACTAAATATCTTTAGAACTTCAGGTTTTTGCACTATACATTTTTCATTTGCTTATTTTTAATGTAAAACCACATAAATTTAGAGATCGGAGCTTTTTTAAAAAGGTAAACAATAGGATTTAAGTGATGATGATTATATCTAATAATTAGTGCTTAAAATATATACATTATTCAATGAATTGCCAAAGGCATGTTTTTATCAAATAGAACATATTTCTTCGTAAAATTGCTAGTGGATAGGGAGCAGTCAGAGGACCCTTCCTCATGGACCTTGGTTCTTGGTAAGGAGACAAAGAAGAATCTGAGATCTTACCAGTGGCAAAAATAAACTTACTGTAGCAAGAACAGAAAGACCAGCTCAAAAAGATGGGCCAAGCCAAGAAAGGCACCAGGGCTGACATGATGGGGAACAGGGGTTTTTCAAGACAGGGCTTCTGCATATTTATCTAAGTGGGCGTGGACTGATAGCTTTGATCGACAGTTGAAATTACATAACAATAGTCTCTTTGCACGTGTCGTTCCCATAATTGAGTCTGTTATTGTTATGCACCGAGCCCGTATCTCCGAACCGACTGAGAGAGCAAGTCCACCACAGTAATGCAAAGGCAAGAAGGGAGTTTATTTCTAGCACGCTAGGACCCAAGTCTCTTCCAGCACAGTGGAATCTGACAAGAGCCCCGAACAAAGGAGTATGGTGGCTTACATACAGGCAGTTCTTTGTCTCAGTTACAGGAGTAGCTGGTGTTACATGATTGGCCAGGCAGGATTAGCGTATGTCCTGTCTTTTTTTGGTAAACATGACTCAGGTCCTAGAGCCCATCGTTTGGTCCCTAACATTCCCCCCTGTCCTTAGATCATATAGAGGAATCTTCCTCTCGGTCCTGAGACACAGTTTGATATTGTTGCTGAAGCACAAACAGCTGTACTATATTTATGCCTTTCTTTACAAAGGCTACAAGTCTATTGATAATACATGAGCCAAAGATAAGCATCAGTAGAAGTACTAGCAGGGGTCCCAGCAAGGTGGAGATTAGGGTGGTCAACCAAGGGGATTGTTGAAGCCAAGACTCAAACCATCCTTGTTGAGCCTCATGTTCTCATTTACGTTGGGCTAGTCCCTCTTTTATTTTGGCCACAGATTTTCTAACTATTTCTGTGTGATCAGCATAAAAACAACTCATTTACGTTGGGCTAGTCCCTCTTTTATTTTGGCCACAGATTTTCTAACTATTTCTGTGTGATCAGCATAAAAACAACACTCATTTTTTTAGGGCAGCACAGAGTCCCCCCTATATCCCCCCACAGATCTTCCAGTTATGCCTGGGCGCACCTGGACATGCCCAGAATGCATGATTTTGGAGCTTGCCTCTCTTCCAGGGTACGTTTACCACCGGCTTAAGGTCAAAGTATAAGTCTGGCCACCAAGTATTTGGTGGATGTATTGTGGTGGTGAAGTTAAGCATCTCACGTGTTAGTCCATTTTGCAGTTTCCAGGTGATTCTGACGGGTTGGTGCGGGTTTACGCTGGCAGCTTTGGAGCAGAGTAACATGGTCATCTATAAGATGGTCCAGACGAGTTGTCTAGGTCCTGTTGAAGACGCCGGAGCTTCAGCCTCAGGGGGTTGGACGGGTGCAGAGACGCTTTCCATTTTTTTTTAGCGTCTTTCTGCTCTGCTGAAGTAGCTGGGAGTATGTGGTTGCAATGCACCCAAGGCCCGATACCATCCACCTTTAGGGCAGTTGGGGTGGTAAGAAGAACAACATAAGGACCCTTCCATTTGGGTTTTAGTGTCTTGGTTTGGTGCCTTTTGACCCATACCCAATTTCCTGGGCCAATGTCATGTGAGGGAATAGTTCCCTTATTTTGACCCACATGTATTTCCCGGAGCAGTTTCCAGACATGAGAGTGCCCCTTGCTTAAGGCAATCAAGGCCTCTTGGAATTGTCCCAGTGTGGGAGGTGGTAGTTTTTTTCCTTTAAATATTGGACATACAGGGGGAGGTCTCCCATACAGAATTTTAAATGGGGTCAAATTAAGTTGATAAGGAGTATTATGTGCACGGAAGAGGGCGAAAGGAAGGAGGGTCACCCAGTCCCCATCAGTCTCTATAGCCAATTTAGTTAAAGTTTTTTTAGGGTCTGATTCATTTTTTTTTTTTTTTTTCACTTTTTACTTGCCCTGAGCTCTGTGGACTGTATTTACAATGTAACTTCCATTTAGTCCCCAGGGCTAGGGCAAGGCTCTGAACTATTTGACTCACAAAAGCAGGTCCATTATCAGAGCCGATGGTCCTGGCAGGCCAAACCTGGGAACTATTTCTTTTAAAATCTTTTTTGCCACTATCATCGCGGTCTCTCCCTTTGTAGGAAAAGCCTCCATCCACCCTGAGAAGGTATCCACCAACACTAATAAGTACCGGTAACCATACTTGCCTGGCCTTACCTCGGTGAAATATATTTTCCAGTGTTTCCCTGATCCTTCTCCCCGATACCTCAGTCCTGCATGTTGTCCTTTTCCTGGCCTCATCTGTTGACACGCCTTACAAGTATGCACTATGTTCTTTACAGTTGTCTGGTGCCAGGGACATCGCAGGCACGCAGTTTGAAAGAGCATCAGAGTTTTCTTTTCTCCCAGATGAATAGACAAGTGTAAATGCTCACATAGTTGCCGTCCCAACTGAGCAGGGAGTATCAAGTAGCCTTCTGAGTCTCGGTACCATCCATCTTCACCTGGAGGTGGAAGTCCGATCGCCAACACAGGGGTGATGAAATCTTCATCAGCTACTTTTCAAGCTGCCAGGTCTGCGGTATGATTCCCTCGTGCCATGGGGCTGTCACCCTTCTGATGTCCAGGTATGTGTACTATTGACACAGACCAAGGCATCTGTACAGCCTCTAAATGTCTACGGATTTCAGGCAAATTTTTATTTTCTTTTCCTTTAGATGTCATAAACCCCCGTTCCCAATTTATCGGGCCCTGGATGTGTACCGTGCCAAAAGCATAGCGACTGTCAGTGAAAATAGTTATTCTTTCTTTTTTGGCTCTCTCTAATTCTTGAATCAGGAAAATTAACTCTGCCTTTTGTGCTGAGGTATCCGGGGGAAGGGCCTCTGCCCATATCATCTGTCCAGAGTCATCTACTACTGCGCCTCCCGCCCATCTCTGTCCATCTTTTACATAACTGCTGCCATCTGTGAACCATTTTAGCTCACTGTTATCCAGTGGAGTATCAGTTAAGTTCTTTCGTATTGCTGTTACCCCGGCCAGTATCTCATCACAATCATGGAGGGGGCTATTTTCCTCCGGATTGGGCAAAAGAGTGGCCAGATTTAGAGTGCAGGGCATTTGGAAATGAATCCTTGGGGTGTCAAGCAGCAAGGCCTGATAGTGCGTCAAGCGGGCATTAGAAATCTATTTACCTGGGGATTGCTTTAAAACTCTCTCTCTGGCATGAGGAGTGTAGACCAAGAGTCTCTGTCCATAAGTCAGTTTATCAGCATCATGGACTAAGAGCGCAGTGGCCGTGATGATATGGAGGCAAGGTGGCCATCCGGCTGCCACTGGGTCCAGTCTGTTGGAAAGGTAAGCTACAGGTTGCTTCCATGGTCCCCATCTCTGTGTTAGTACCCCTTTTCCTATCCCCCGCTTTTTATCTACAAATAATTGGAAAGGCTTAGATGGATCAGGGAGGGCAAGGGCAGGAGCTTCTAGCAAGGCTCGCCTGAGCTCTTGGAAGGCCTCTTTCATTGGCTCAGTCCATTTCCAGTCCTTGTTTCTTTTGGTCCCTTCATATAGGGGCCTGGCCTTTTCTGCAAACCCCAAGATCCATAACCAGCAATATCCCACCGTTCCCAGAAATTTTTTCACTTGTCTAGGGTTAGCCGGCTCAGGGATCTGGAGGATGGTTTCTTTCATAGCCTGTGTTAGCCACCTCTGGCCCTGTTTTATCTTATAACTGAGGTATGTAACCTCTTGCTAGGCAATCTGGGCCTTTTTGGCACTGGCCCTGTAACCTAAAGTCCCCAAGGTTTGGAGAAGGTCACCTGTTGCCTCTTGGCACTCTTTCTCTGTAGCTGCTGCCAGCATAAGGTCATCAACATATTGTAATAAAACAATGGTAGGGTGTTCAACCCGATACTCATGGAGGTCTTCGTCCAGGGCCTCATTAAATAACGTGGGCGAGTTTTTGAAACCCTGTGGTAAGCGAGTCCATGTCAGCTGCACAGGGGTCTGACCACCGTCTTCCTGCCATTCGAAGGCAAAGACCTCTTGGCTTGTGGGGGCAAGAGGCAAACTGAAAAAGGCGTCTTTTAAATCTAAAACAGTATACCGAATGTAGTTTGGAGGCAAGTTGCTTAGCAATGTATAAGGGTTAGGAACCGTAGGATGAATATCATTTACCCATTTGTTGACTTCTCATAGATCTTGAACCGGTCTAAAATCAGTTCCCCCAGGCTTTTTTACAGGCAACAGGGGAGTGTTTTATGGGGACTGGCACCTTTTCAGGACCCCAGCATCTATGAGGCGTTGTATATGAGGAGTAATTCCTTGTTGAGCCTCTTGACTCATGAGATACTGCCGTACCCTCACCAGGGAAGCACTGGCTTTCAGTTCCACAATGATAGGGGGCCTCTGTTTGGCCAGTCCCATTCCTGCTGTTTTATCCCAGGCCTGAGGGTATCTTTCAACCCATGGTTTTACTTTGGGGCTTATTGTCGCTGGGGCCTCTGGCAAGTAGAGTCTGTATTTATCTTTTAATGTCAGAGACAGGACCTGAAGAGGATGCCCGGTCCCATCTAGAACCGACACTTGTCCATGGTCCAAATGAATTTGGGCATTCACTTTAGACAGTAAATCCCTTCCCAACAAGGGCTCTGGACACTCAGGTATCACCAGAAAAGAATGGGTTACCTGGTGGGCCCCCAAGTTCACATGCCGTTTTGTAGTCCATCCATATCGTTTAGTCCCAGTTGCTCCCTGCACCGAGCTACTTTTCTTAAGACATGGGTCCATCTTTTTGGTTTAAGACTGAGTATTGGGCTCCCGTGTCCACCATGAAGCCAACCGGTTTTCCCTCCACATTTATAGTTACCCAGGACTCGGGGAGGGGCTTCGAGCCCTGACCTCCCCTAGTCACTATCCTCACCCACGTAGAGGATATGACTGTCTGGAGAGGGAGTCTTATTCTTGGGGTTCTTGGGCCCCTCTTTTCGATTTTTCTTGGGGCATTTATCTTTTTAATGTCCAAACTCTTTACAAAACGCACATTGGTTTTTCTCAAGCTTATGCCTTGTCGTTTTTTCTTCAGTTTTTGAGTCCAATTTTTTCCCTTTTTGGAACCTGTTTTTGTTTTCAACCCCAGCAAAAAATATCTGGGCCAGCTCTTTTTGATTTTTATGGTTTTCTTCAGCTCTAATTTTTTTTTTTTCTCTTTTAATGTGGTCCTCTCGCTCTTTTGGGGTCTCTCTATGATTAAAAACTCTCTCGGCTGCCCTTACTAGATCTTGTAAGGATTGCTCACTTAACCTTTCTATCTTTTGTAACTTTATTCTAATATCGGGGGCTGCTTGATTTACAAATGCTAACATAACTGCCGCTCGTGACTCATCTGCCTGTGGGTCCATAGGGGTATACTGTCTAAAAGCTTCCATTATCCTTTCAAGGAAGGCTGATGGGCTCTCATTTGGCTCCTGCCTCACTGAATGTATTTTGGCCAAATTAGTTGGCTTCCTGGCTGCCACTCTAAGGCTGGCCATAAGAGTCTGGAGGTACACTCAGAGACGCTCTCTACCTTTAGCATGTTCAAAGTCCCAGTTGGGTCGCACCAAGGGGAACCCCTCCTCAATGAGGTTAGGCTGTATTGTGGGCCTTCCATCCACCCCTGGCACATTCTTCCAAGCTTGTGACAGGATCCGCTCGTGCTCCTCTGTAGTGAAAAGCACCTGTAACAGTTGCTGACAATCATCCCAAGTGGGATTGTGAGTAAAAAGGATAGACACTAAAAGATCAAAAGACCCTGTGGTTTTTCAGAGAAGGAGGGAGTCTGGGTTTTTTAATTGTACAAATCACTAGTGGAGAAGGGCCAATACTGATATGTTCGCCCTCCAACCTCTCTGGCTGGCCCTGCCCTGACCGGAAACGTGTTAACGGTGGAGGAGGGGACTTCTGGGTCTTCTTTTTCCGCTACGCTGGCCATTTCCCTTGTTCTTCCCCAAGTTTCCTGGGCAGGGCCCCCTTCTCTGGGAGGAGCTGAAGGCTCGGTTCACCTCCTGGCTTCTCCCGATGAAACCTGTGGAACCTGTGGAAGCAAGGGCGGATGTGGATCCACATACAGGGGTGGAAACAATTTGGTCTCCAGATTTATCAGATTAGGATACAGAGAAGATTCCTGGAAGACCGGCTTTGGTTGATTTTCATCCTTTTTTTCTTTTTGTTTCTTCGGAAGCCTTCATGATTAGCACCTGTGGGCTTGGCGAGGTTGGAGTTGGGGAAGAGGGATAGGGAGGTTTAGGAGGTTTAGAAGGAGCGAGAACAAAGGGTTTAAGCCATTCCGGTGGGTTTCTCACTAGATCCTGCCACACCAGAATGTAAGGAGTCTGATCTGGGTGCCCAGCAGGACTAGGAGTAAGCACCCTCTCTTTAACTGCCTGGATAATTTGGGGATTGAAGGTTCCCTCTTGTGGCCATCCAACGTCAAAGGTGGGCCACTCGGCGGAACAGAAAGTCACCAGTTTGCTCTTCTTTACCAGTAACGAAAGATTCTGAGCTCTAGACTTGAAATCAGAGAAGTGGTTAATCATAAGAGATAAAGGAGTAGAAGTTGTTTGTCCCATGATTACAGAAAAGTATACTGGGAGCCAACAGAGCACACAAAGAGCAACGCAGACACCACAAATAGACAAACAGATAACAAACACAAGGTGGCCACCAACAATGCACTCAATCTTACCTGCAGGGTGTTCACAGAGCCAGCTGCCTCCCTGGCACGTTACCGGGCCTCGGCCTTATGCTGGACCTAATCCAGTAACCAGAGCCAGCCACCTCCCCAGCACGATACCAGGCCTCGGCCTTACTCTGGACTTGCCTCTGCTCTTTACACCCAGATGCCTCCCCAGTACGATACTGGGCTTAATCTGGGCTTTTGCAACATTAGCACTGGGGCTCAGAGCTCTTATCTCCTAACGAGGTTACTCCCTTCTACCAGGAGAGTTGTCTTCCCTGGCGGGACAGAGATCCCGGACCAGCCCCCAAATGTTATGCACTGAGCCTGTATCTCTGAACCGACTGAGAGAGCAAGTCCACAACAGTAATGCAAAGGCAAGAAGGGAGTTTATTTCTAGTGCACTAGAGCCCAAGTCTCTTCCAGTACAGTTGAATCCAACAAGAGCTCCGAACAAAGGAATATGGTGGCTTATATACAGGCAGTTCTTTGTCTCAGTTACAGGAGTAGCTGGTGTTACATGATTGGCCAGCCAGGATTAGCGCATGTCCTGTCTTTTTTTGGTAAACATGACTCAGGTCCTAGAGCCCGTCGTTTGATCCCTAACAGTTATAATCAGATGAATGTATGTATGAAATATTTATGAACCCTTAATAGGTGCTTTCATTTTCATACATTGGAGAAGGAAATGGCAACCCACTCCAGTGTTCTCACCTGGAGAATCCCAGGGACAGGGGAGCCTGGTGGGCTGACATCTATGGGGTTGCATAGAGTTGGACACAACTGAAGGGACTTAGCAGCAGCAGCCCAATAGGTGGTTGGCTGTCTAAGGTCACATGAGGACACTGCTGTGCATCAAGAATGCCTGTGCCAGAGTTGGAGAAGTCCCTGTGGTTAGTTTGTATCCACTTTCACATAGGGCACAAGCGCTGGACTTGGAAAAGTCTCTGTGGTTATTTTGTAGCATGTCAATAAGCTTCCGGGGCTGCACTGGGCTTGTCTGGGGTGGAGATTAGAGATCAGTTTGAATATTTTTTGGCTAGGCCACTCTTCCTTGCTCATGTCTAACATCCTACCTTACAAAATGCAGAATTTAGCATTGTCATCATTGTCCCTGGCTTTCTTAATTTCAATAGCAAAGTAACATTGCTGAGGTGCCAAAGCTGGTGCATCTTGAAAGTTAGCAGAGATGGGAAGTCCTCTATCTTAAAAAGTGAAAGTGAAAGTAAAGTCACTCAGTCCTGTCGGACTCTTTGCAACCCCATGGATTGTAGCCTACCAGGCTCCTCAGTCCATGCACTTTTCCAGGCAAGAGTACTGGAGTGGGTTGCCATTTCCTTCTCCAGGAGATCTTCCCGACCCAGGGATTGAACCTGGGTCTCCTGCATTGCAGGCAGACGCTTTACTATCTGAGACACCAGGGAAGCCCTAAGTATCTTACATTAATGAAAAAACAGAACCTTGTTGTGCTGTTTCACACAAACTCAGTCTGATGCACAAACCTGGAGGTGTTTATGAAAAAGTGCAGTCAAGTTAATTTAACTACTAGTATCATAAAATTTCTATGTACATTTCCTCCATAATGTTCAATCTAAAATAGATGATTCTCATGTTCCCCAAATAGGGCATGAGAGGACAGTGAATGGGTGACTTTTTAAAAGTCATTTTGTATTGTATATCAATTTACTAGGATAATAATAAAACTATTTCAAGTGTATTTCCTCAGTCTCTGATATAATAGTGCTATAGAGAAAGCAGCAATGATTATGACTCCAACTTTGAAAGTCAACAGCAATACAGACTATGGTTCCTTTCCTCAGTTTTGAATGAAACTAATTCCACTTGGTCAGCACTATTATTGGCTTCCCTGGTGGCTCAGACGGTAAAGCGTCTGCCTGAAATGCAGGAGACCCGGGTTCAATTCCTGGGCTGGGAAGATCCCCTGGAGAAAGAAATGACAACCCACTCCAGTACTCTTGTCTGAAAAATTCCATGGACTGAGAAGCCTGGTAGGCTACAGTCCCTGGGGTCACAAAGAGTCTGACAGGACGGAGTGACTTCACTTTCACTTTCTATTATTGGTGTCAGCTTTAGAAACTTCATTTTCCTTCATAGAAGTTTTAAAAGAAATCATCATTAGGATATCCACCAATTTAATGTTAGAAAGGTGCTTTATAGTTATGATTTTGCTCATCACTAAAATAGTATTATGTTGCTCTGATGTGACTATTTACTTAAATATCTTTTCTTGCTAAGTTAACCATTTTCACCTGTAGTGTAATCAATTCAGATTTTAGAATTTATTTACTTCCCTCCTCATATTAGTTGGCTTCCCTGGTGGCTCAGATGGTAAAGCATCTGCCTGAAATGCGGGAGACCCAGGTTCAATTTCCGAGTTGGGAAGATCCCCTGGAGAAGGAAATGGCAACCCACTCCAGTACTCTTGTCTGGAAAATTCCATGGACTGAGGAGCCTGGTAGGCTACTGTCCATGGGGTCTCAAAGAGTCCAAAAGGACTGAGTGACTTCATATTAGTTGACATGTTCATATTAGTTGGCAGTTTAGTCATTTTAGAGTCTAATCACAATCCTACTTACTCACTTTCAATTTTATTCACTCTTTCTCTCTCACAATCTAGTCACTGTATTTTTCAAAGTTTATTTTATTTTTTCAATGTTAATCTTGACTCATCTTTGTGACTCAATAGGTGTGAAAATTTTCATACCACCAAGATCATTTTGATGGATATTTTTCAAACATTCTCATTAGAAATTCTATTTCTCTTACTGAAAATGTCAAATGCCCCATTGATTTTCAGAATTGACTAAAAACATGTTCATCTTCATTTTTTTTCCTCTTTATAATTAAGGAAAGAACTAAAAGGTCATGTTGGCAGGCCCATAACAAAAAAAGACCCATGTTAGTCTTCTTGCAAACTAGATAAAATTTACTGAGAAGGCTCAGGTGAACATATTGTGGGAAAAACAAACAAACAAACTCCTACTTTGAGTCTGGTAACTTGATCTGTATTAAAAAACTAAAGACATAGTTCTAGCACTGTGCTTTTATAATTTTATATAATACTAATTTTTCAATATGGTTTCTCCTGAAGACTCTTTTTAGACAGTGTAAAAATGTTCTTCATCATTAATTCAGTGAATAAATTAAAGATATAATTCATTGTAATTTATTATCAACTGCATCTTAGTTTTTTACTTCTCCAATGGTTCAGAAGTTAAGAATGTGCCTGTAATGTAGGAAATGCCAGAGACATAGGTTCAATCCTGGGTTGGGAAGATCCCCTGGAGGAGGAAATGGTAACCCACTCCAGTATTCTTGCCTGGAAAATCCCATGGACAGAGGAGCCCTTTAGGCTACAGTCCTTGGGGGTCACAAAGAATCGGACATGACTGAGCAACTGAGTATGCATGAGTATATTAATTTATTCATAGTGATTAAATAAAAATTACTATGAAGATAAATAATAACATATGTAAATTGAAAACATATTTATTTAAATTTTATGCTGTATAGGCACTTATTGTGGAGAATACAAAATTTCCATTCTCATTTATCTTTTTCATTTACTCACTGAGTATATTATGTATGATTTTCTAATTTTTTTTGTATTTAAGCACAATGTATTTCTAAAAAGATATATTTGGATCTATAAATTATTGTCATTAGATATCAAACTGTTCATTTTAGTTGACAATTATTAAAAATTCATATAAATATAATTTAGTTAAGGATAAGGAAATAAGACAAAAAAGAACTTTTAGGTACATTTAAAAACAGAGCTCCATATAGTCAAAGCTATGGTTTTTCCAGTAATCATGCACAGATATGAGAGTTAGAGCATAAAGAAGGCTGAGGGCCGAAGAACTGATGCTTTCAAACTGTGGTGTTGGAGAAGACTCTTGAGAGTCTCTTGGACTACAAGGAGATAAAACCAGTCAATCCTAAAGGGAATCAACACTGAATATTCATCAGAAGGATCGATGCTGAAGCTGAAACTCCAATACTTGGGCCACCTGATGAGGAGAGCCAACTCATTAGAAAAGACCCTGATGTTGGGAAAAATTGAAGGTGAAAGGAGAAGAGGGTGATAGAGGATAAATGTTTGGATGGCATCACTGACTCAATGGACGTAAATTTGAGCAAACTCTGGAATATAGTGAAGGGCAGGGAAGCTTGGCATGTTGCAGTCCATGGGGTCTCAAGGAGTAGGACATGACTTAGTGAACAACAACAAAATACAGAGCTAAACACAATTGATAAAAAGGAAGCACCACAAAAGATTAAAAAGCCAAAACAAATGTTTGTTTTGATCTCATGAATTTAGAGATATTATTGATCCCAACTAAATAATGACTATACTGTCATTTTTATGCATATTTTCAAAAAATTAAGAACTCACCTCTGATAAGACATGCAAGGTACAGCATGCCAATATGTGCTTTTTTGCTCTTAGTTAAATGTCATAAAATACTGTACAACTCATGGAACTAAAACAATCGATGTTATGTGTGCTAGTTTCATAATGCTGTTAGAGAGACTACCTTTTTAAAAGAAAAACGTCCTATAGCTAGCAAATGACTGGCAAAATATATGGTAGATTTTAATATGATTTCTAATGTTTGTTAGTGTATAGAAAATAATATTTTATGTAATATGTTATGTGAGTGTCTACAATTCCAATAGAGAAACTGAAGATCAAACCCAGGTGGTTTAGTCTCTAACTTGTGAGTCATCTGACTTTTGCAACCCCATTGATGGTAGGCCGCCAATCTTCTCTGTCCATGGGATTTTCCCAGGCAAGAATATTAGTATGGATTGCCATTTCCTTCTCCAGGGTCAATCCCAATTGAGAAACTGAGAATCAAACCCAAACAGATATATAACTGCCTTCTGACTTCAAAGCAGTTCTCTATAGGTTAGTGTGTTAGTCGCTTAGTCATGTCCCAACTCTTTGTGACCCCAGAGACTGTAGCCCACCCGGCTCCGCAGTCCATGGGTTCTCCAGGCAAGAATACTGGAGCGGATTGCCATGCCCCTCTCCAGGGGGTCTTCCTGATCCAGCGGTTGAACCCAGGTCTTAGGCAGATTCTTTACTCTTTGAGCCATGAGGAAAGCACAGAAAAGGGCATGTTGCCTCCCCATCCAGGAATGGAATCCTCATTTCCCACAAGTGATAGGCGAGGATACTCACCACTATGCTACCGATGCCCTTCTGACTTCAAGGCAGTTCCCTTACAAGTTACATTTTATATATTATATAGGGAGTGTCAGGAAAGTATGAACTATTTCTGGCCAAGTTGTTAAATTATATGATTTATGAGGCAATCCCTAAGACTGTCAGTATGAGGTTCTTTCAAGAACATAGAATTTATTTTAACTGGAACCAATAAAATGCACTCTGTTTCTCAAGAGTTCTTCAGAAAAACAGAATCAATATATACCCTTCTAGTATATATTTTCACTTAAAGCTCAGTGGTGAAGAATCCACCTACCAGTGCAGGAGCCACAGAAGATGTGGGTTTGATCTGTGGGTCAGGAAGATCCCCTGAAGGAGGCATTGGCAACCAGCTTCAGTAATCTTGCCTGGGGAAGCCATGAACAGAGGAGCCTACTGGGCTACAAACCATGGGTTATCAGAGTCAAACATGACTGAAGTGACTGAGGACGCACACAGATAAATATAAACATATCTATGTCGAAGAATCCCATGTAGCTCAGTGGTAAAGAATGGCCTGTAATGCAGGAGACACGGGAGATGCAGGTTCTATTCCTGGGCCAGGAAGATCCCTTGGAAAAAGAAATGGCCACCTACTCCAGTAATCCTGCCTAGGAAATCTTAGGGACAGAGGAGCCTTGTGGGCTACAGTTCATGCAGTGACTCAGTGACTGAACATTCCTGCATCTCTTTCTCTATCTACAAATTGGAGACCAGGACAAATAAAGGTATAGTTTAGTCTGAGTCAGTCTGAGTCTGAAGAACTGAAAACCAGAGAAGCCTTGGGGATAGGTTCCAGTCTGAGTGCAGAACACCGCAGTCCCATCTCAGTAGTTGGGGAGAGGAGAAATAAATGTTCCCTTCTTCCACCTTTCATCTGTTCAGGCCCTCAGAGGACTGAATGAGTCCCACCCACACCAGGAAGGACAATTCACTGAGCCCACCAATTCAAATTATAATCTCATCCAAAAAAGCTCTCACAGGTATACCTGGAAATAATGTTTACCTAAATATCTGAGCACCATGTGACCTAGTCAAATCAAAATACAAAATTAATCATGACATGCACCAAGATATATCTTATGAATAACTTAGTGCATCCTTGGTGACTGTGACAGGAATTTCTGTCATTCTCTTTGCATTACCTTTATAATACACCAGAATACCTCATGTGTGTCTGTTGGGGAATCATCATATTTAACTGTTTCATATTTTATAATCTGGAATGCTAATTTAGAACTTATCATTGACATTCATTTATTCTGAACTGTGTTTGAAATAGTATGTCCAAGTAACATTTTTCTACAGATAATATTACATAGAACTGTTTCCCAAAACATGGAATAAGGGAGTGCAGTCTTGGGATAACAGTATATTTGCAAATTACTGAGTAAACGTTATAATATTTATCACTTTTTTTTGGTAAGTTTAGAACCAGGTTTAGAATTTTATAATTTTATCATAATTATAATGTTTCCTATTGATACTTCTTAGATAAAACTTTAAATTCTATTATTTATGCAGGAAACTGGAAATAATCTTCAAAAAATATACTTGTGTACTATTCTTTGAGAAAGACATGAAATATTTTCTAACAAATCATTACTATACACTTTTGAGAATAGACATGCTGGTATGTGTGTTTATGAGGCTTTTCTGGTAGCTCTGATTTTACAGAATCTTCCTGCAATGTAGAAGATCCAGGTTCAATCTCTGGTTCAGGAAGATCCCTTTGAGAAGGAAATGGCTACCCACTCCAGTATTTGTGCCAGGAGAATCCCAGGAACAGAGGAACCTGGTGGGCTATAGTCCATGGGTTACAAAGAACTGGACATGACTGAGTGACTTAAGCGTGGATGCACACCTGTGTGTTTACACACATAAACTGACAAGGATACAAGGCACAGAGTTTTTTCAAGTAATCAAATATTATGGAGGATTACTTGCCTGGTAATTTTATAATGATCTACACATTTTAAAACTTACCTATTTTTTCTCATTTGTTGGGATAAAGTATCCAAGGGCAAATATAGTTTTTGAATTGAAGTTAAACCTATTTTAAGCTGAATTCATTACTTTAGGGAAAGTCACATATTATAAATGCTCAGTTCAAGCATTTTTAAATTATTTGATATGATTATCTTGGTATAAAGTATTCCAGTATTTCCACATGCAAATATTTTGTCACCTCTCAGAAACTATGTGATTATTGAGGTTTGCAAATCATAACATCTCTGCTTCATCTGTCTGTGTATCTATCTACCTGTGTCTTATACATCTATCTATGGTATTTGAATGATTATATTAATGCTTTTTTTATAATATGGTTCATATTTAAATTACAAAAGCAGATTTAGAAAACTATTTAAATTTCAGAAAGCTGAGAATATTGTGTGTGCAATTAATATGTTTATTTTAAAAATGCCATAATTAGTCCACTTCAAGGACTGTAAACACAATCATATTTAAAATATTTCATTTGTGCAGATGGGAAATATTTACATACCACCTTTCTGACTCAGTGGCTCTCAAATATTTGCATGCACCAGTGTCAGCTATAGAGCGTGTTAAAACCCAAATTGCTTCAGAAGTTCTGATTTAATGGAACCCCGGAGTTTGTGCTCTTAAGTTTCCAGGTGATGCTACTGTCATTCTCTGACGTTCTTAGGTTGAAATGCACTGATCTAAAACTCATTTCTAAGGATGAAGGCACAGTCCTCTGTGGCCAAATGAAAATCTGTCTAAAACTGTCTAATAACTGTGTGAATCAGAGCTAACATTTATTGGGCAATGATAATAGTCACTGCACTGTTCGTTTACCAGGAATATGGACTGAAATACTCATTAGAGCTGGGAACTGTAGAGTTGAGATCCTATTTTTGGCTATCTGACTCCAAAGTGTTCTCAATTTATACAATAGCCTACATTCTAATAGAAAATCAAACAACTACCTCAGCATCTCAGTTGGAATCATAACAAAGGGGAATAACATAGTATAAGGTTATTATTTGGAATTACTTATAGATGAAACACACTTGTAGGTTATAGGAATTCCAATCTGAAATGTTAGAGGAGAGTTCTGTGGTTAACTACTTCAGCACAATTATCACCTCTTTCATAGGCTACCAAGCCATGCGAGCATATTTTGAAAACTTTAATATGCACAGTTCATCCAATGTTTGTTAGAGTGTGTTTTAAAAATATGAGCTTTGTCGTTCCCTATCTGAAAAATGAATCATTTGACTTCTTTCATTCAGTAGTGCCAGTTCTTCTATCTAGGATTTCATAAATAGCAAAGCAGAATGGCTTCTAGTTCAATATATATATTTGATGATATAAACCTTGAACCTTCCAAAGTGGCATTAAAATTTTAAATTTACCATTCAAATAAGTGGTCTTTGACCACCACCACGACTATCTCTGTGCTTTGACTAAACAGTTCTTCAATACTTAATTCTCATCGTTCTTCAGCAAAAGGTTTAACTTGTCATGGTCCACGTGGTCAATTAGTGATAAACACTCCGTCTTTCGTCTTGCTATTCAGGCACATGGAAAAGAACATGTGAGGTTGTCATGTGTGCCAACATCAGGCTCTTAGATGCGCCAAACGTTTTACTCTATGGGATCTTAGTGCCTGGAATTGGTTTGTTATTGTTGCCATTTCCATCTGTTTTTACTTTTGAACCAATTTTATCTTAGTAGCATTTTCTCAGGGCGTTTCCCCTCAGTCTCTTTCTCTTTGTGAATCATATATCTGTTTCCTAGCATCTCTTTCATATGAAGTTGCACACATTAGGTTTTTTAAATGTCCGATATAAAAAATATATTACATTGTTACCTTTAGAGATATGTTCTATCTCTAACATTATGTTAATATTAGGAGCCAAGAATTCAGTTTAATTTTGATCAACATTAATGCTTACACATTTTACTTTGGTGGTACACTGACTCATTGAATAAATCTACCTAAAATGCTTAATCTGGAAGTAATGGTATCTTATTATTTTTTAGATGCTATTTTCTTTTAAAACACTTCTTTTTGGTATTTATTATGCACTGATTCTTAATTGACAGATGATTAAAAGAATCAGAAAATGACTTTTTAAAAATAAATTTATTTATTTTAATTGGAGGTTAATTACTTTACAATATTGTATTGTGACTTTTGAAGAGGGCCTACCTGCTGAAATGTGTAGTCAGTACAGAATGTTGCAGGGTCAGTTGTCAGACTGCTTGGATTAAATTCTGGCTATGGACTTAAAACTGACAAGATTCTGGGCAAATTGCATAATCTTTCTAAACTTTACCTTCTTCATCTTCAAAACGGGGGTTTAATAAACTATCACACAGGGTTTATTAGACCCACATGAGACAGTCAATGCTTAACACGGGGCTTGAGCCATTAATAACCACTGAGTGACTACTAATAATTATATTTTTAAACTAATGCATTTTACATGTTTCTATCTACTGACATGACTGCAATGTTCTGAAACTGAAATTTAAGTGAGTTTTCCAAACCCTCTTGAGTGTTCAGAGGTTGTTTTATCTGCTAACATATCCCCTTTTGTGACATATACATACTCTTACAAAAAAATATGCCCTGAATGTCTTCCAAATGAGTAAATTAACTCCTTCAATTATTAAACATCAAGTGAGCAACTTAAATTTTAGTACCTCTATATGAAAAGTGTTAAGTACAAAGTGGATCAACAAAATAGAACTTTCCTTGCCAGTATGTGCACATAACACATGCTTTTTTTTCATATTTTGGGGAGAAGCTTTGAGGTAGACTTCCCCAAATGACTGAAATAGATAATTGCTAAATTAATTTTTAATTAATATAGATGTCAACTTATCCAGCAAAATATGGTATGTTTTATTAAGTTTATTTGTGTATGCTTTCTGCTAAAAATCTACACTTTACCCGTAGAAAATAGTTAAAATATTTTGAAAATTTATCCAGTTAAGATAAAATGTGTTCTATGAGTTAAAAATATTACTGCATAGTTAACATAGGAGTAACTTATTATAACAGGTGAGTATGCTAGAATTATCTAAAAGAACTCTTGCTTGCTAGCACAAACACAAGTAGTCTATAATAGTATTTGAAGGTTTCTATGTAAACTTTGTGGACTCTTAGGTTATTAATCTTCCCACGTGCCAAGTGATTCAGTTTTTTATTTGTATTTAAAGTGCATAAATCTAATTCTTTCCAGTGCCAAACTCAAGACACCATCTTTACTATTATTCATAAAGTTTCTTAGAAGTAAGATTATAAACTATCAGGAATAGTTTCCAAGTTATCTATTATAAGTATTGTGTGTCAGAGTGAGATCACTGTACCATAATTCAAGTTTTAAACTATATTCAATAAGAAAAAATATCATCTAACTGTTGAATTAATGTTTTTCAAGTCAACCTAAGACTATCTGGTTCCAATTCAAGGATATTTGATACTTTTCTTATTTTAAGTAACTGTAGACAATTTGGTCATTTGGTGAATTAAACAACAGTATTTTGAAATAGAATATTTATTTGTTTACCACTCACTTGGCACTTCATGCTAGTTTTGAAAATTAGATTTAATTCCTTTACAACTGCTCTGGAGGTTTTAAACTTTTATAACCATTTTGAATGTGTGATTTGTCTGAAATGTGTGAAGGAAATTAAAATACATCATGAGAATTCCTATCTAATATTATTAGCTAGTATATATTTGAGGAACAATGACAAACAGTCTATAATTTTCATTTTCGTTTTTAATTATTTTTGCTTATACTGTCATCTTTGATGTCTGTAAATAGAATTTTCTTCTTTACCAATTTTCTTCTTTTGAAATTGAATAACACTGATTGCTTTTATTCTTCTCAGTGATGCCGAACATATCCCTCCACTTTCATTTCTATTTTCTTTTATGTTTGTTCACTTATATTTACAATTTTCTTATCTAGTTTGCTCACTCTAAAGGTTTGGGTACAAAGCCTGCCAGATATTCCTTTGTTGTGTATCGGAATTAGGAAGTACACATACATTCTGGTGGGATTTTGGGGATCTTAAATTTATTCAAAGCTTAAATTCATTTATTAGCCTCCATGTTAAAGATTAGTGACTTTGAAAAATAACAATGTCAAGGAAAGGAGGTGGAATAAGCTTTTGCTTCTATTTTTCTTCTCTCCCAGGGTATGATTTTTGGGGAAAATAAAACTTTATATTATGTCTGGGTATGCTTAGATACAATGACTATTCTCACGTTTATGGTCATCCTTGTCATTCATGAAAATAGGGAGTCAAAATGAATTCTGAGCAGCAAGGGGATGCACATCTTATATATGTATCTAGATTATTTAATATAAGTTACATTCATTATTTTACAGGTAATGTCATCAGTTTTTATTTCCTATAGAACATGTTATATGGCCAAGAAAATAATACAATCTCTTGTAACTTAAATTTTTAAAAAATTTATGGAAGTTGTAAGCTCCATGACATACTGTTATTTGTATTCCTGGGAGACAAATGACGTATAGATTTTAAAAAGAGACTTTCTGATCATATCTATATTCTGTTGCACAAGTCTAGCTTTTGCTCCGCTTTCTCCCTGTCATTCAAATAGTATTTTGGTGACTATTGACATGTTATGCTCATCTAACTCCCTCAACCTTGATTGATGAGAATGATCATTTTTAATATGGTTTGAATGCCTTTGTCAGGCCAAATTATCTTGTAGACATTTTTCATCAAATATTATTCTAAATCATATTTCTATATGATCTTCCCTCACAGTTCATTTGATAAATAATCCACCTGCAATTCAGGAAACCCCAGTTTGACTCCTAAGTCAGGAAGATCCATTGGAGAAGGGATAGGCAAACCACTCCAGTATTCTTGGGCTTCACTTGTGGCTCAACTGGTAAAGAAACCATCTGCAATGTGGAAAACCTGGGTTAACCCTCTTTTCCTCGATTGATGAGGATTATCATTTTCAGTTCAGTTCACTCGCTCAGTCGTGTATGACTCTTTGCAACCCCATGAACTGCAGCACGCCAGGCC
This sequence comes from Ovis aries, assembly GCF_016772045.2. Lineage (NCBI taxonomy): Eukaryota > Metazoa > Chordata > Mammalia > Artiodactyla > Bovidae > Ovis > Ovis aries. Next base: position 137,659,674 of record NC_056054.1, read on the forward strand.
TCCCTGTCCATCACCAACTCCCGAAGTTCACCCAAACCCATGTCCATTGAGTTGGTGATGCCATCCAACCATCTCATCCTCTATCATCTCCTTCTCCTCCTGCCCTCAATCTTTCCCAGCATCAGGGTCTTTTCAAATGAGTCAGCTCTTTGCATGAGGTGGCCAAATAATTGGACTTTCAGCCTCAACATCAGTCTTTTCAATGAATACTCAGGACTGATCTCCTTTAGGATGGACTGGTTGGATCTGCTTGCAGTTCAAGGGACTCTAAAGAGTCTTCTCCAACACCACACTGCAAAAGCATTAATTCTTCGACTCCTAGCTTTCTTTATAATCCAACTCTTACATCCATACATGACCACTGGAAAAACCATAGTATTGACTAGATGGATCTTTGTTGGCAAAGTAATGTCTCTGCTTTTTAATATGCTGTCTAGGTTGGTCATAACCTTCCTTCCAAGGAGTAAGCACTTAATTTCATGGCTGCAATCACCATCTGCAGTGACTTTGGAGCCAAGAAATGAAAGTCTGCCACTGTTTCCACTGTTTCCCCAACTATTTGCCATGAAGTGATGGGACCAGATGCCATGATCTTAGGTTTCTGAATGTTGAGCTTTAAGCCAACTTTTTCACTCTCCTCTTTCAATTTCAAGAGGCTCTTTAGTTCTTCTTCACTTTCTGCCATAAGGGTGGTGTCATCTGCGTATCTGAGGTTATTGATATTTCTCTCAGCAATCTTGATTCCAGCTTGTGTCTCCTCCCACCCAGCGTTTCTCATGATGTACTCTGCATAGAAGTTAAATAAGCAGGGTGACAATATACAGCCTTGACATACTCCTTTTCCTATTCGGAACCAGTCTGTGGCTCCATGTCCAGTTCTAACTGTTGCTTCCTGACCTGCATACAGTTTTCTCAAGAGGCAAGTCATATTGTCTTGGTATACCCATCTCTTTCAGAATTTTCCAGTTTATTGTGATCCACACAGTTAAACACTTTGGCATGTCAAGAAAGCAGGAATAGATGTTTTTCTGGAACTCTCTTGCTTTTTTGATGATCCAGTGGATGTTGACAATTTGGTCTCTGGTTCCTCTGCCTTTTCTAAAACCAGCTTGAACATCTGGAAGTTCATGGTTCACATATTGCTGAAGCCTGGCTTGGAGAATTTTAAGCATCACCTTACTAGCATGTGAGATGAGTGCAATTGTGCAGTAGTTTGAGCATTCTTTGGCATTGCCTTTCTTTGGGATTGGAATGAAAACTGACCTTTTCCAGTCCTGTGGCCAATGCTGAGTTTTCCAAATTTGCTGGCATATTGAGTGTAGCACTTTCACAGCATCATCTTTCAGGATTGAAATAGCTCCACTGGAATTCCATCACCTCCACTAGCTTTGTTCACAGTGATGTTTCTAAGGCCCACTTGACTTCACATTCCAGGATGTCTGGGCTGGGTGAGTGATCACACCATCGTGATTATCTGGGTCATGAAGATGTCATTTTCAATATGACTTTTATTGCTTAGGGTCGGCATAATTATCTTCTAGGCACTTTTCACTAAATATTATTCTAACTCATATTTGTATAACTAAAGTAATTCAAGTAAAAGATGGAGACTCAGCAGTGGTTCAGTCAGAATACAACCACGCTCACAGAAAAGCAGGATAATGAATTTACAGTTCTCTGCAGCCTAGATGTGACTAGAAGTGAGGAGGACACAAAGGTTTCTGTAGATTATTCCAGAAAAAAAAAATAGTGGATGTCAGTCATGTCTAACTCTTTGCAACTCCATAGACTGGTTGCCCACTAGCCTCCTCTGTCCATGGGATTATCCAGACAAGAATACTGGAGTGGGTTGCCATTCCCTCCTCCAGGGCATCTCCTTGACCCAGGGATAGCACCCAGATCTTCTGCATTACAGACAGGTTCTTTACTCTCTGAGCCACCAGGGAATCCTCATTTTTTCCTGGAGCCCCAAATAACAGGTACTCACTGCTGGAGGAAGAACAATATGGCCTCTGCTTTCCATCCATATTCCAAATCTGGAAGAAAACCAGGGCTGATTAGAAAAATCAGTTTCAGAACTCTGAAAGACATGGGAGGTTTATAGCTGTAGTTAAGTCACTTCCAGCAGAAGTAGAAGTGGAAAGTAGATAGAGGACTAAAAAAGAATCCCTGAGATTGCTTAAATTAAGAGAAATAAAAGCAAAATAGGCCACAGCCATTATCTTTCTATTTCTTTTTCTTTCTTCTCAACTCATTTTTAAAAAAAAAAACTTTTATTGGGGCATAGTTGATTTAAAATGTTGTGTTAGTTTCAGGTGTACACCAAAGTGAATCTTTTATACATAGATATATATTCACTCTTTTCTAAATTCTTTTCCATATAGGTCATTAGTGGAGAAGGCAATGGCAATCCACTCCAGTATTCTTGCCTGGAAAATCCCATGGATGGAGGAGGACCCTGGTATGCTACAGTCCATGGGGTCACGGAGAGTTGGAAACGACTGAGCGACTTCACTTTCACTTTTCACTTTCACGCATTAGAGAAGGAAATGGCAACTCACTTCAATGTTCTTGCCTGGAAAATCCCAGGGACTGGGAAGCCTGGTGGGCTGCCATCCCCGGGGTCACAGAGAGTCGGACACGACTGAAGCGACTTAGTAGCAGCAGCAGCATAGGTCATTAGAGAGTACTGAATAAGATTCCCTGTGCTATACAGTAGGTCCTTATTAGTTGGTGGTGTTTTAGTCTCTAAATCATGTCCAGCTCTTGTGATCCCATGGACTGTAACCTGCAAGGCTCCTCTGTCCATGGGATTCTCCAGGCAAGAATACTGAGGTGGGCTGCCATCTTCTTTTCCAGGGAATCTTTCTGACCTATATTAAGTATCATAGTGTGTATACATCAATTTCAGTCTCCCAACTTATCACTACTCATTTGACGCCCTTGTAACCATAAATTTATTTTCTATATCTATGAGTTTATTTCTGTTTTATAGATAAGTTCATTTGTACCCATTTTTTAAAAAGATTCCACATATAAGCCATATCATAGACCCAATCTTGTCTTTACTTCCTTTTCTATAATAGGTCATATTCCCCAGAGTGGAATATTGCTAAGCCCTGCCTGGGTACTATATATGTGAGAGTCAGTGCAGTAGAAGGGGCTAGATGTTTATTCAAGATGACTGTTTTTTGTGGAGTACTCTTATCCTTAGGTGAAAGCTGTTTCTATAATTGAAAATACTTCTCTTCATTCTCTCAAGAGATTACACACTCACAATTTTATTAGGGACTGGAGAAAGGATACACCCTATTTGTATAGGTTAGTTTTTGTTTAAAATTTTTACATAAGGAAAAGGGCTTCCAAGGTGGTGCTAATGGTAAAGAACCCACCTGTCATTGTAGGAGATGTAAGAGACAAGGATTCAATCCCTAGGCCAGGAAGATCCCATAGAGGAGGGCATGGAAACCCACTCCAGGATTCTTATGTGGAGAACCCCATGGACAGAGGAGCCTGGCAGGCTAGAATCCATAGGTTGCAAAGAGTTGGAAATGACTGAAGTGTGTTAGCACACACATAGATATATTTGTTGTTCAGTCTCTCAGCTATGTCCACCTCTTTGCAACCCCATGGACTGCAGCACACCTGGGTTCGCTGTCCCTCACCATTTCCTACAGTTTGCTCAAATTCAAGGCCATTGAGTTGGTAATACCATCCAACCATCTCATCTTCTGTCATCCCTTTCTCCTTCTGCCTTCAATCTTTCACAGCATCAGGGTCATTTCTAATGAGTTGGCTCTTTGCATCAGGTGGCCAAAGTATTGGAGCTTCAGCTTCAGCACCAGTCCTTTCAATGAATATTCAGGACTGACTTCCTGTAGAATTGACTGTTTTAATCTCCTTGCAGTCCAAGGGACTCTCAAAAGTCTTCTCAAACACCACAGTTTAAAAGCATGCATTCTTTGGCACTCAGTATTCTTTATGGTCCAACTCTCACATCTATATATGACCACTGGAAAAAACACAGCTTTGGCTAGATGAACATTTGTCGGCAGAGTAATATATCTGCTTTTTAATATGCTGGCTAGATTGGTCATAGCTTTTCTTTCAAGGAGCAAGAGTCTTTTAATTTCATGGCTGCAGTCACTATCAACAATGATTTGGGAGTCCAATAAAATAAAGTCTGTCACTGTTTTCATTGTTTCCCCATCTTTTTGTCATGAAGTGATAGGGCCAGATGCTGAGATCTTCATCTTTTGAATGTTGAGTTTTAAGACAGCCTTTTCACTCTCATCAAGAGGCTTTCTGCCATCAGAGTGGTGTCATATGCATAGCTGAAGTTATTGATATTTCTGCTGCCAATCTTTTTTCCAGCTTGTGTGTCATCAGTCCAGCCTTTTGTATGATGTACTCTGTATAGAAGTTAAATAAGCAGCGTGACAATATACAGTCTTGATGTACTCCTTTCCCAATTGTGAACCAGTCCATTGTTTCATGTCTGATTCTAACTATTGCTTCCTGACCTGTATACAGGTTTCTCAAGATGTAGATAAAGTGGTCTGGTATTCTCATCTCTTTAAGAATGCCATATATATATATATATATATATATATATATATATATATATATCCAGAGGAAGTCCAGGTGTCCTGGTTTTAAAGAATCAGCCTGTTAATGCAGGAGATGCAGGGGACATGGATTTCCTCCCTGGGTCAGGAAGAGCCCTTGGAGGAGGGCATGATAACTCATTACAGTATTCATGCCTGGAGAATCCAATGGACAGAGGAACCTTGCAGGTTAGAGTCTATGGGGTTGCACAGAATCACACATGACTGAAGCGACTTAGCATGTACACAGGCACACAAGGCAAGACAATAACTCTCAAATAAAGACTTCAGAGAGTAAAATGGCAATCTCATAAGTGACTTTTTTTTTTTTTAATGAGTCAGTTCTAAATATACCCCACACCAGTGGCTCACACAGTAAAGTTTCATCCTGCGATGTGGGAAAAATGGGTTCAATAACTGGGCTGAGAAGATCCCTGGCAGAGGGCATGGCAACCCACTCCAGTATTCTTGCCTGAAGAATCACCATGGAATGAGCAGGTTGGCAGGCTACAGCTTGTGGGGTCTCAAAGAGTCAAACACAACTGAAGTGACTAAGCACAGCACACACCACCACCACCAACACTGGATATTAGTGAACATCACTCTATTCCAGTGATGTCAAGAGAATGCATTCTGTGAAAGAAGCTTAGTTGGGGAGAAAAAAAAATACTACCATGTGGCCTTAACAATTCTTTTGAAATATTTCATAAGGAATAAAAACATTGTAAATATTTTTATCTATTATTACCATTTATCATATGAAAATTATTTAGCATTTTAATCAGTGATCTCAGGATTGACACTTTGAGCAATAATTTAAAATTAACAGTGTTATGATATTTGCCACATATTCTAAGCTAGGAAAAGTTCTATTTTACTTCTAAATTTGGAATCTGATTGGCAGGTTTCCAATTTATCTATCTCTAGACTACAACAAGTTCTCTCGGGGGAAATTACATAACTATATGAATTTTTGATTTAAAAAAAAAACATTTAAAACTTGTTTAAAAATAAAAATACTTCATTCTTGTTCAGTTCAGTTCAGTCGCTCAGTCGTGTCCGACTCTTTGCGACCCCATGAATCACAGCAAGCCAGGCCTCCCTGTCCATTACCAACTCCCAAAGTTCACTCAGACTCACGTCCATCAAGCCAGTGATGTCATGCAGCCATCTCATCCTCTGTCGTCCCCTTCTCCTCCTGCCCTCCATCCCTCCCAGCATCAGAGTCTTTTCCAATGAGTCAACTCTTCTCATGAGATGGCCAAAGAACTGGAGTTTAGGCTTTAGCATCAGTCCTTCCAATGAACACCCAGGGCTGATCTCCTTCAGAATGGACTGGTTGGATCTCCTTGCAGTCCAAGGAACTCTCAAGAGTCTTCTTCAACACCACAGTTCAAAAGCATCAATTCTTCTGTGCTCAGCTTTCTTCACAGTCGAACTCTCACATCCATACGTGACCACTGGAAAAACCATAGCCTTGACTAGACAGACCTTTGTTGGCAAAGTAGTATCTCTGCTTTTCAATATGCTATCTAGGTTGGTCATAACTTTTCTTCCAAGAAGTAAACATCTTTTAATTTCATGGATGCAGTTACCATCTGCAGTGATTTTGGAGCCCAAAATAAAAAGTCAGCCACTGTTTCCACTGTTTCCCCATCTATTTCCCATGAAGTGATGGGACTAGATGCCATGATCTTCTTTTTCTGAATATTGAGCTTTAGGCCAACTTTTTCACTCTCCTCTTCCAATTTCATCAAGAAGCTTAGTTCCTCTTCACTTTCTGCCATAAGGGTGGTGTCATCTGCATATCTGAGGTTATTGATTTTTCTCCCAGCAATCTTGATTCCAGCTTGTGTTTCTTCCAGTCCAGCATTTCTCATGATGTACTCTGCATATAAGTTAAATAAGCAGGGAGACAATATACAGCTTTGACATACTCCTTTTCCTATTTGTAACCAGTCTATTGTTCCATGTCCAGTTCTAACTGTTGCCTCCTGACCTGCATACAGATTTCTCAAGAGGCAGGTCAAGTGGTCTGTATTCCCATCTCTCTCAGAATTTTCCACAGTTTATTGTGATCCACACAGTCAAGGCTTTGGCATAGTCAATAAAGGAGAAATAGATGTTTCTCGGGAACTCTCTTGCTTTTCCCATGATCCAACAGATGTTGGCAATTTGATCTCTGGTTCCTCCACTTTTTCTAAATCCAGCTTGAACATCAGGAAGTTCGTGGTTCACATATTGTTGAAGCCTGGCTTGGAGAATTTTGAGCATTATTTTACTAGCATGTGAGATGAGTGCAACTGTGCAGTAGTTTGAGCACTCTTTGGCATTGCCTTTCTTTGGGATTGGAATGAAAACTGACCTTTTCCTGTCCTGTGGCCACTGCTGAGTTTTCCAAATTTGCTGGCATATTGAATGCAGCACTTTCACAGCATCATCTTTCAGGATTTGAAATAGCTCAACTGGAATTCCATCACCTCAACCAGCTTTGTTCATAGTGATGCTTTCTAAGGCCCACTTGACTTCACATTCCAGGATGTCTGGCTCTAGATGAGTGATCACACCATCATGATTATCCATGGCATGAAGATCTTTTTTGTACAGTTCTCCTGTGTATTCTTGCCACCTCTTCTTAATATCTTCTGCTTCTGTTAGGTCCAGACCATTTCTGTCCTTTATCGAGCCCACCTTTGCATGAAATGGAAAGATTCATTCCATTCAAGATCTCTTTCTTGAAGAGATCTCTAGTCTTTCACATTCTGTTGTTTTCCTCTATTTCTTTGCATTGATCGCTGAGGAAGTCTTTCTTATCTCTTCTTGCTGTTCTTTGGAACTCTGCATTCAGATGCTTTTATCTTTCCTTTTCTCCTTTGCTTTTTGCTTCTCTTCTTTTCACAGCTATTTGTAAGGCCTCCCAGACAGCCATTTTGCTTTTTTTCATTTCTTTTCCATGGGGAAGTTCTTGATCCCTGTCTCCTATACAATACCATGAACCTCATTCCATAGTTCATCAGGAACTCTATCTATCAGATCTAGGCCCTTAAATCTATTACTCACTTCCACTGTATAATCATAAGGGATTTGATTTAGGTCATACCTGAATGGTCTATTGGTTTTCCCTACTTTCTTCAATTTGAATCTGAATTTGGTAATAAGGAGTTCATGATCTGAGCCACAGTCAACTCCTGGTCTTGTTGACTGTATAGAGCTTCTCCATCTTTGGCTGCAAAGAATATAGTCAATCTGATTTCAGTGTTGACCGTCTGGTGATGTCCATGTGTAGAGTCTTCTCTTGTGTTGTTGCAAGAGGGTGTTTGCTATGACCAGTGCATTTTCTTGGCAAAACTCTATTAGTCTTTGCCCTGCTTCATTCTGCATTCCAAGGCCAAATTTGCCTGTTACTCCAGGTGTTTCTTGGCTTCCTACTTTTGCATTGCAGTCCCCTGTAATGAAAAGGACATCTTTTTTTGGGTGTTAGTTCTAGAAGGTCTTATAGGTCTTCATAGAATCATTCAACTTCAGCTTCTTCAGCGTTCCTGGCTGGGGCATAGACTTGGATTACCATGATATTGAATTTTTTGCCTTGGAAATGAACAGAGATCGTTCTGTTATTTTTGAGATTGCATCCAAGTACTGCATTTCGGACTCTTTTTTTGACCATGATGGCTCCTCCATTTCTTCTGAGGGATTCCTCCCCGCAGTGGTAGATATAATGGTCATCTGAGTTAAATTCACCCATTCCAGTCCATTTTAGTTCACTGATTTCTAGAATGTCGATGTTCACTCTTGCCGTTTCTTGTTTGACCACTTCCAATTTACCTTGATTTATGGACCTGACATTCCAGGTTCCTATGCAATATTGCTCTTTACAGCATCAGACCTTGCTTCTATCACCAGGCACATCCACAGCTGAATATTGTTTTTGCTTTGGCTCCATCCCTTCATTCTTCCTGGAGTTATTTCTCCACTGACCTCCAGTAGCATATTGGGCACCTACTGACCTGGGGAGTTCCTTTTTCAGTATCCTATCATTTTGCCTTTTCATACTGTTCATGGGGTTCTCAAGGCAAGAATATTGAAGTGTTTTACCATTCCCTTCTCTATTGGGTCACATTCTATCAGACCTCTCCACCATGACCTGCCTGTCTTGGGTTGCCCCGCGGGCATGGCTTGGCTTCATTGAGTTAGACAAGGCTGTGGTCCTAGTGTGATTAGATTGACTAGTTTCCTGTGGGTATGGTTTCAGTGTGTCTGCCCTCGATGACCTCTTGCAACACCTAGCATTTTGCTTGGGTTTCTCTTACCTTGGGCATGGGGTATCTCTTCACGGCTGCTCCAGCAAAGCACAGCCACTGCTCCTTACCTTGGATGAGGGGTATCTCCTCACCGCCACCCTTCCTGACCTTCAACATGGGAGAGCTCCTCTAGGCCCTCCTGCGCCCGTGCAGCCACCGCTCCTTGGATGTGATGTGGCTCCTCCTGGCCGCCACCCCAGGCCTTGGAAGCAAGGTGGCTCCTCTCAGCCTTACTCCGCAGCCTCGGATGTGAAATGGCTCCTGTCGGCCATCCCCCGTGACCTCGGATGTGGGGTAGCTCCTCCTGGCCACGGATGTGGAAAATAGGCAAATAATTGCACTCTTAATTTTTTAAGTTGATCATATGTTTAATATACATGGGAATTATCCAAATTATTTTGAAATAGTTTGAATTATTAATTATGAAGTAATTATTATAAAATAATGTTTTAATATGAAACTTTTATTCACTAATTAAATTGGAGAGTCACATGCATTGAACAAAATATGTTTAATAAGTAAATATACTGATAGTTATTTAGTATACAATGATTTTTTTAAAAGATGGTCAAAATAACTAATAGTTTTCATTGAAAAGATAGTTCATTTTATAATGAATATGGTAATAATGATAGCATCAGCAGATATGCTGATATTCGTTATAAAAATAAGTAAATGTAAATTAGTGCTTCATACTATTGTGTAGTATTTTAACTGATACTTGCCTGATAATTATAATTAATTTTTGAAATCCTCTCTAAAGTTTTCTGAATGATTAAATGTGGTTTGATGATCTCACTGAAAATTTCAGCATTTATCTTTAAAAACAATAAGCACACTTTATTTGTACAATGCTTGGTTTAGTTGAACTCATTCAATCTGGCCTTATTTAATTATTATACTGCTGCTGCTGCTCAGTTGACTCAGTCATGTCCAAGTCACTGCTACCCTATGGACTCCATAGGGTCCTCCAGTCTCCCCTGTCCACAGTATTTTTCCAGCAAATATACTAGAGTGGGGTGCCATGCCCTCCTCCAGGGAGTCTTCCAGACCCAGGGATCAAACCCTTGTCTCCTGTGTCTTTTGCATTGCAGGCCGATTCTTTACCACTGAACCTTTAGGGAAGCCAAAATTAATACACTAAATATAAGCAAAATATAGTTAATATTAAGTAGAGATTACTTTTTCATTCTGTGGATTCCATGTGAAAAGAGATTGCATAGAACAACAGAAAACAGAAATTACTTGGTAAGATTCTATGAGGCAGTAACATAATCAACAGTTACTATTTTTTAAGGAAGTTATAGTAAAAAGAGCAGGGAAACTACTTTTCCCATGTAAATAATATTGCTTTTGTTTTTCCTGTTGTTACTTGCTGCTCCTGCTTTTGATATTGTTTTGAAATTAAGATACTTGCCTGGAGAGGAATATCCCAACCCAGAAACCAAAAGCTATCAAGTGTTTTATGATGAAACAAAGAAATATGCTTAATTTGGTTTCTTAAATGTCAAATAATTCATTACTTGGTTTTCTGAGTTTCTTAGGAAGAAGAGAAAGTGGGAAAATCTCAAATTAATTATTATTTAATAAGAAGAGCTTGCACTCTATTACTTATTTAACAGCTTTCACTCATGTAACTTATTACACACTGCAAATATTGCCTCATCAATCATCACTAAATGAAGGCAGAGAACATGACAAGTTTTAAATAATTTCCAGGAGCTCTGATATTAATATCATACTCTATTTATACAAAATAAGGTATAATCCTTGCTGAGTGATCATGCTGGCTTTCATGGAGAATAAAAGCATCAATCTGTGTCCTAGAGGAAAACTGACAAAACACCTCTCTAGTGGTTGAATATGATTAGAACAATGGATTTAAAAATGTGGCTCCTGTTTATAAGAGCAATGCAGGAAAAATAATCAAATTTCCTGCAACACAGCACTTACAAATATGAGATACACTGAAACTTCTGTTATTATACATACAACCAGTGAAAACGATGGCCTGATCCTGAGTCAAACTTGATAACTTGTTTGAACTACATCAATTCAAGAACTGCTTGGACGTTTTTACTGTGCAGTTTATTGAGACTGTGTTTAGTCGTTCAGTTGTGTCCGACTCTTTGCAACCCTTGGGCTGTAGCCCTCCAGGCTCCCCTGTCCATGGGATTTTCCAGACAAGGATACTGGAGTGGGTTGCCATTTCCCTCTCCAGGATATCTTTCTGATCCAGTTATCCAATCAACCCCTCCTGTGTCTCCTGCATTGCTGGCATATGCTTTATCCACTGAGCCACAGGTGAAGCCCAACTATTAGGACTAGTGAAGAATAATTAGTACTTTAAAAAGCTATAATATGGGAGAGGAATAAATTAGGAGTTTGGGATTAGCAGATACACACTACTATGTAAACAATAGGACAGGGAACTATATCCAACATCTTGTAATAACCTATGGTGGAAAAGAATATGGAAACGAATCAGAAAAAGAATATATACAGACATAGATTTAGATATGTATAACTGAATCAATTTGCTGTAAACTGAAACAAACACAACATTGTAAATCAACTACACTTCATTTATAAATAAAAAATAAATGATTAAGATGATAAAAATAAATAAATAAATAAAACTTCCACTTCAATTATGAAATCATTATCAGCAGAAAAGTAATAGCTGACCCTTGAACAACACAGGTTCAAACTGTGCAGATCGACTAATATTCAGGTTTCTTTTAATAAATATGCAGAAAAGTTTTTAGAGATTTATGACTATTTGGAAAAACTTGCAGGTGAAGCTTATAGCCTAGAAATATTGAAAATTTTAATTAAAAAGATATATCATTAAGGCATAAAACATGTAGATAGTGTTCTGTTCTTAGATATAAGGTCTGCTGCTGCTTCTGCTAAGTCGCTTCAGTCGTGTCCAACTTTGTGCGACCTCATAGATGGCAGCCCACCAGGATCCCCTGTCCCTGGGATTCTCCAGGCAAGAACACTGGAGTGGGTTACCATTTCCTTCTCCCATGCATGAAAGTGAAGTCGCTCAGTCATGTCCGACTCCTAGTGACCCCATGGGCTGCAGCCTACCAGGCTCCTCCATCCACGGGATTCGCCAGGCAAGAGTACTGGAGTGGGGTGCCATTGCCTTCTCTGTAGCATGCAGGCTAGGTTACCATTAATCAACCATATTCTTCTTCATTATCAATGCATGAATCTTTACACTTATAAATAAATATGGCACAGCATCTTTTCACTTTTGAAGTCTAGTGTTAGAAATATGTATAATATCTGTAGTGTTTTGTATTATACATAAAGCGATATAGATGTAGTTATGGACATATGGTACATCTTGAAAACATATGTGAACTTATGGCAATGATAAATACAGTACAGTATTGTAAATTCATTTTCTCTTCCTTATGATTTTCTTAGTAATATTTTCTTTTCTACAGCTTACTTTAATATAGGAATACAGTATATAAGACATATAAGATAAAAATACTGTTAACAGACCATTTATATTATTGATAATGCTTGTGGTCAAAAGTAGGCTATTTGTTATTAAGTTTTGGGTAGTTAAAGATATAAATGACATTTTGACTGTGTGTAGGTTGGCCCTCTAACCCTTATGTTGTTCAAGGGTCAATTCTATATGCCTTAGATGTTTGCATCTAATAACATACTAATTATTTTAGAATCAAATTTCTAATTTCTTATACTTATTGAATAATTCTTCAATAAATAAATCAATAAAAACCTATGTATTATTAAAAACATAAGAAATGAAAACAATTGCCAAGGATATGGAGAAAAGGGAATTCTTGTACACTGTTGGAAATGTAGTTGATCTAGCCACAGTGAAAAACAATATGGAAGTTTCTCAAAAAATAAAAAGTAGACTCACCATATAATCGAGCAATTCCACTTCTGGGTATTTATCTGAAGAAAATGAAAACACTAACTTGAAAAGATATATGCACCATTATGTTCACTGTAGCATTATTTATGATTATCTAAGATATAGGGTTTCCCTTATAGCTCAGTTGGCAGAGAATCTGCCTGCAATGCAGAAGACCTGGATTTGATCCCTGGGTTTGGAAGGTCCCCTGGAGAAGGGAAAAGCTTCTCATATCTAGTATTCCAGCCTGAAGAGTTCCATGGACCTGTATAGTCCATGGGGTCTCAAGGAGTCAGACAAGACTGAGCAACTTTCACTTTCTTTCAGCTAAGATATAACTTGAGTGTTCACCAATGAATAGATGGATTAAAATTGTGATCTACACACACACACACACAATAGTATATTATTTAGTCATAATAAAAGAATAATATATTTCCATTTGAGACAACATTAACAGACATCAAGGGCATTATACTAAATGAAATATCAAACAAAGACAATTACCCAATCACCTAATAATCTCATTTGTTTGTGACCTGAAAACAAAAACAAAATCATAGATAAAATAACAGATTGGTGGGGGGGGAGGGTGGGCAAAATCAGTGCAGGGGGTCAAAAGACAGATTTTATTTCCAGCTGATCAAATATTGATTATTTTCAGCTAATTAAGCCAACTAAGGTCCGTCTAGTCAAGGCTATGGTTTTTCTAGTAGTCCTGTATGGATGTGAAGAGTTGGACTGTGAAGAAGGCTGAGCGCCAAAGAATTGATGCTTTTGAACTGTGGTGTTGGAGAAGACTCTTGAGAGTCCCTTGGACTGCAAGGAGATCCAACCAGTCCATTCTGAAGGAGATCAGCCCTGGGATTTCTTTGGAAGGACTGATGCTAAAGCCTAAACTCCAGTTCTTTTGCCACCTCATGCAAAGAGTTGACTCCTTGGAAAAGACTCTGATGCTGGGAGGGATTGGGGGCAGGAGGAGAAGAGGACGACCGAGGATGAGATGACTGGATGGCATCACTGACTCGATGGCCATGAGTCTGAGTGAACTCCGGGAGTTGGTGATGGACAGGGAAGCCTGGCGTGCTGCGATTTATGGGGTCGCAAAGAGCCAGACACGACTGAGTGACTGAACTGAACTGAAACTGATGTCTGGACAGTTCAAATTTTCCTTTAAAGTCATAAAACAAACTTGTTTTTTTGCTCCACTTTTTGAGGTTTAATATATAGGGAAAGCATAAGTTTAAGGAAATGTATCCAATTGTTTTTTTCAATAAAACAATTGATGTCCAAACAGACAATTTCTGTCTCTGAGGCTATCATTTTGTGCATTAATGAAGAAAGAAATGAAAAGAACACAAATATTTGTATTTGTCAACTCGATATTTTTTTATGTCTTCATAGAAGGGGAAAAGGTGGAAGCGGTGACAGATTTCTTCTTCTTGGGCTGTAAAATCACTGCAAATGGTGACTGCAGACATGAAATTAGAAGATAATTGCTTCTGGGCAGGAAAGCTATGACAAACCTAAACAACATGTTGAAAAACAAAAACATCACTTACTTTGTCAACAAAAGTCCATATAATCAAGGCTATGGTCTTTCTAGTAGTTGTGTACAGTGTGAGAGCTGGACAATGAAAAAGGCAGAGCACTAAAGAATTCATGCCTTTGAACTCTGGTGCTGGGGAAGGCTCTTCTGAGTCCCTTGGAAAGTAAGGTGATCAAATCAGTCAATAGCCGTGAATATTTGGAAGGACTGATGTTGAAACTGAAGCTCCAATACTTTGGCCACATGATGAGAACAGTTTACTCATTGGAAAAGACCCTGATGATAAGAAATACTGAAGGCAGAAGGAGAAGGAAGTGACAGAGGATGAGATGATTGGATAGCACCACGGATTCAGTGGACATGAACTTGAATACAGTCTGGGAGGTGGTGGGGGATAGGGAAGCCTGGTGTGTTGCAGTCCGTGTGATCGCGAAGAGTCAGACATGACTTGGTGACTGGACAACACCAACAACATAGCTGTAGTAAATAAACAAAACAAAACAGAATTTTGGGGAATTTTATTATTTTGATTAGCATAAATGCATTCAATTGAGAAAATTACTCTTTATGTTGGAGTGACCATTTGTGAGTATGCCATCCTTCTTATAGGCTCTAGAGAGATATTTTAGTTCATTCAACAAATATTTACTGACCAACTATCAGAAACCAGGCCTTGACAAATATAGAAGGTTATTTATTAATTTAGTTGAACAGATACTTATTGCATACCTACTGTGTGTACCAGTGTCCTGCAAGGTAAATATAATATAGTTGTTAAGCGATCAAACAACAAACCTAACTTCAAGAAGGATAAAATATCGTCCCTGAAGAAAGTCTAATGCCATCTATTCCCAAGACATTTTTAAAATACCCTGAATATTTTGAGTTATGAAATAGTCTTAATGAAAGTGAAGTCTCAGTCATGTCTGACTCTTTGTGGTCCCATGGACTATATAGTCCATGGCATTCTCCAGGCCAGAATACTGGAGTGGGTAGCGTTTCCTTTCTGCAGGGAATCTTCCCAACCCAGGGATCAAATCCAGGTCTCCCGCATTGCAAGCAGATTCTTTACCAGCTGAGCTACAAGGGAAGCCCAGAGCAAATGCTAACCTCCTAATCACTTATTTTGGAACACAAGGTATATTGGCATATTGACCAGATGTTTTGCCATTATGTTTTAAACAGTAGTTACCACACTGGGTCAGAGAAAGCTGTATGAACTCAGGTACTGACCTTACATAATTTAAGAAATAGCATAAAATTATTAAAAATCAAATCATATAGCAATGGCTGCTACTGTATAATTGAAATCATTTTTATATTAGAAATAGTAGATTTAAAATTAAATCTATATACATATTCATAAAAGTCTAGGAAACCTTCATTTCAGAAAACCTTGCCATATATAATCATTTCATAGTCTTCTAAAGTTGAACAAAGATATATTTTCCTATAAAAATGAATAAAAATTACACCCAGAGGTGTTCAAGTCCTCTTCTTTCTTGGCTTTATATTATATTCTCTTTGTCGCTGAACAAAGATTAGCTGGCCTGAGTTTTAATGTAGTTGATAGACAAGGTGAAATGAGAGTCTTATTGCTAGGAGATGTTTAGTCAATAGTGATTTAATTTTACCTTTTTTTTTTCTGAATTGACTTAGAAAAACAGCTAAAGGAAAATATGTCATTGCTGTGAGACTTTGCATTCAATATAGCTATGGATTTTATATTTTAACAGCAAATTATGAGCTAATTTTAAATTTCTATTTAGCTTAGATGTTTATTAAAGAACAAACAGAATAAAATAAAATGAATAAGCCATGAAGTTGTTTCTATATATTTAAAATTTTGTAGAATACCACTGTCCTTTAGAACTTTAGCGATGATAAAAATGTTAAACATCTATGTTCTTTAATATAGTATGCTGTATTACACTAATACTACAACTAATGCTGGTTATCATATTGGACAGTGAACTTCTAGAACTGAATTTCAATAATACATTATGTTAATTAAAGCCTTAAAGAAATGGTTCAGAAGCTTTCTGTCATTGTCCCAGATTCTAGCATATTATGATACTGCATTTTTATAGCACATGATGCTATTACTATTTTAGAAAACTTTGAATAGTAAATGTACAATTTTAAAATATAAAACTCCATTTTCTTCACATTAATTGTAATGGGTATTGCTTTATCCATCATTTTGATAGCTATAGTAAGCCATGATTCTTTGTTCAGTAGAGAAAATGGGAATTCAAATTTTGTTTTACATAACCATCTAAAAAATGAAGTGTTTATCAAAACACACATCTTTGTCTTAAACCTTTTAGAAATGTAAATGCAAAATGTAACAGATTAGCTTTCCATTTTTAATATGGAAATTAAATTATTTATTGTTCTCTAATTAGGTTTTCCCATAATGCATGGTTTTATACTAACTACATTATTCCATATTTTATGCTTACATAAGCCTAATGAGAATACCGATGTTAGGAAAAATGAATTAAGTACATCTAACCTGTCATTAATAATCATTCATCTAGAAACTGAAGGCATTTCTTCCGTAGTATATCCATTCAAAAAAAATCCTGAAAAAGAATTTTGAAGGAATTCATTCCCACATTCATAAATTAGCACCTTGCATGTACTAATGATTTTCTATCATAAACATTTATTTTGAACAGACTGAATTACTGGAACCAGCTGCTTAGAGTGATCAATTTCACCCATCTCTCCACTTTTCTTGCTTCTATTGGCACAACCTTAAAATTTCATAATTTCTCTTCACAGTAGAATAACAACATTGCTTTTTCTCTTAATGCCTTTCTGTGGAAGGCAGATATATATTAGATAACATTGAGATTGGTTCATCTGTTCCTATCTCTTTTATATCTATTGCCTGCTCACCCTTGATAACATAAATATAATTATCATACACCTTAGTCAGTAATAAGAACAGATTACCTTTTTATACCAACAATCTTTTCCACTTTACAATGGCTTTTGCAAAGCCATAATTGACTATCTCTTTTTATGACCACATTTAATGTGTTTTGGTTCAAGTTTTCCATATTATCTTTCTCATGACTTTGCTACATGATATATATTCTGAGTCAGAACTAGAATTATAGTTAATTTTCAGCACATATTGCCAAAACCCATCATATCTACGTTCTAGGAATGTTTGTGTGGGGGGGGGCACTACAGGTAAAGGACAGTTTCTCCAGAAAGAGCAGAAATGTGTGTACTGACATGCTTGGCAATATCATCATGGGGAGACTGGTTTACATTGGGATTTACTTAGTCTCAAATAGAGTAAATCAAGGAACTGAAAACCAATTCATCTCTAACAGTCCAACATTTCTGGCCTGGCTTCCAGTTTGAGGAGTCCATCCATTTATAGAGAGTTGTGATGACACTTGGGTAATAGTCAGAATTACTTTCTATTTGAAATGGTGAATCTAGACTATAAACGTTTTTGATCACAGACTATTCTCAATGATGCTACATTCAAGCTAAGATATTCTCATTAATAATGTTTTGACATATAGCGAATTGAAACAAATAAAGATATTTAGTTTAAAATATCTGGAAATTTGGAAAAGAACAACAAAATATCAGAATCAAAACAGTATCCTGAGGTGACTTCTCTGCTGGTCTAGTGGCTAAGTCTCCACCCTCCCAATGCCGGGAGCCAGGGATCGACTCTTTGTCAGAGGACCAAATCCCACATGCTGCAACAAAGATTCCATATGCCACAACTAAGACCAAGGATATATTAATATTTAAGACCAAATTAATATTTTAAAAATAGTAAATGGAAAAAAGAGACAAAAATGAGATAATCAGGTAACAGTAGCTTATTAAGGTAAAAGTTAATTAAATCAATAGATGAAAGTTTAAATCAATAGATGTAACAAAAAAAAGCAAGTATGAAATAAGCAGAAGCATTATATCAAGAAAAATAATATAAAATCATACATGAAATTTTTAAAAATCTGTGAAGTCATTTTTATGCTCTCATTTTCATACCCATAATCCAACTCATCAGAGAATCCTATTGGCTCTATTTTCGAGTTATATTTTGTAGTCAACTACCTGTCATTAACTCACTCAAAAAAAGTGAAAGTGAAAGTTACATCTGCAGTCCATGGACTGTAGCCCTCCAGGCTCTTCTGTCCATGGAATTCTCCAGGTAAAAATACTGGAGTGGGTAGCCATTCCTTCCTCCAGGGAATCTTCCCCACCCCGGAACTGAACCCATGTAACCTGCATTGCAGGCAGATGCTTTACCTTCTGAGCCATCAAGGAAGACTCATTAACTCACAACTACCATCCTATTGTAAGCTCTCTCTTTGACTCTTAGCATAGCTCCCAAATGGGCTTCCCCAATTTCCCCACTTGGGCTTCCCTTGTGGTTCAGCAGGTAAGGAATCTGCCTGCAGTTCAAAAGACCTGGGTTTGATCCCTGGGTTGGGAAGATCCCCTGGAAGAGGGAAAGGCTACCTACTCCAGTATTCTGGCCTAGAGAATTCCATGGACTGTATAGACCAAGGGATTGCAAAGAGTCAGACACGACTGAGCGACTTTCACTTCACTTCTATTTCCCCACTTAATAACTAATTTCCATTCTGTGCAAGAGTCAAAATTTTCTTTGTAAAACAGACTTTTCAAAATTTTCCAATTTCACCCCATTTGACTCAGGAGAAAAAGTTCTTCCAATAGCTCACACATGTCTGAATTATCTTGGTTTTGGCTGTTACTCTGACCTTCTCTGTTACCATTCTCTCTACTGTTCAATCTACCTCTGATTCACTGTCCTTCTAAAACCAGTTTTCTATGTGATTTCAGATGGTTTATTTCATCTGTTCCTGGAGGTCTCTGCTCCAGTGTCTTCTGTTTAGAAATGACATTCTGGATAAACAGGACACAAAGGAATAGACTAAAAATGCAGAGGATCTGATACTTGTATGTCTAAGAGTAATGTACACTCCTTCACCAGCTTCTGTTTACATACATTAAGGAAATCCATTTACAAGGGTGACACATGGTCAGAAAAAAGTTAAAAAGTGATTGAGATGTCTTTTTCCAAGACAATAAAGGGAAGTCAGGAAAACTTGTGAATATGTTAAATAAAATAGTGATCATCTTAAAAGTACTTTCAGGACTTTCCTGGTGTTACTGTGGTTAAGAATACACCTGCCAGCGCAGGGAACATGTGTTTGAACCCTGCTCCAAGAAGATTTCATGTGCCTCAAGGCAGCTAAGCCCATGCACTACAACTACTCAATGATAAGAGAAGCACCCTCAATGAGAAACCCAGGCATCTAGTGAAGAATAGCCCACACTCGCTGCAAAATTCCAATCTAAAGAAATTTACAATACTAAAATAAAGAGTCTAGGAATATTTTGTTTTGAATAGGAATTTTTTTTCCTCAAATACGTGTATTATGTTGTGTAGAATATATGATTGCATATGCTAATGTGCTCCATGAATAATTCATAAGTTCAGATATAAAAGATAATTTGAATTTCAAGTATTAAAATTAATATATCAAATATGCTATGAGATTTATTTTCATTACTAGTATCTTTAAAAACAGTTTATTCTCTTTTATATTCACTGATGTTTAAATTGTAATTTCAAAGTTTCTATCAATGCGTTTAATTATTGTTCTTGTAAGTGAAATTAAACATGGTCAAATCAATGTAATGACTAAAAGTAGACAGCGTTTTATTTTGTTCCAGTTAAATACTAAAATAAATTAAGAGATTACTTGATTTCATCATTTTGTTCATTGCTCTCCATTTGAAATCTACAACAAAACAAAACTGAACCATGTCCTTATTTAATCAGTACTTTAATCAGTTCCAGAGATTCATTTTATATCTGGAAACTGCCTCATTAACAAAAGGAAATGAGAACAAATTAATATGCTGAATATTTTTCTCAAGATGTAAATTCGTCAAGTTGTGGGCAAACTGGGCAGGAGAATCAATTTTAACTTCTGCAATCTAAAACCTGTTTAACTTTTATTTTGTGTATATATTAGGTATGTTGTTTCACAATTTAATGTGGCATTTTATATTAACTAAAACATATGTCAATTTAAAGTATATTATAAATGATATAAAGACGAATGTATAATATCCTATAAATTTACATTAAACTTACTGATCTTCCTTTAAATGTGTTGCACATGCTAAGATCTTGTTTATATTGCTCATTTTTTGGTAACTATTAAAACTTTTTTATTCTAAGATATTTTGTATATTTTCTTTATTATGTAGCATTAACTACAAAAGGGTTGCCAGGTCACATAAGCTTATCTATATAAATTCACCATGCTAATAATATTTAAGTGTATTCTCTTTATTAATGCTGTTAGTCATTTTCTTTAAAGGAAAAATGTGATATCTGGGAAAAATGTGAGAAAACCCAAGTATATTATAACAAAATTTAGTATGAGTTATTTATAAACTAGGAAGGAGGTTGGCTTCAAACCAAAAGGTCACAGATGAATTTTGCAGGCCCCTCTTCATTGTGTAAAGTTGCTGTAGATGATAATGGGTTTGGGGACAGAACAAGGATACAGAATTCTGGATTCTAACCTCATCAAGGTGTTCACTCTGAGATCTCCAAGTACTTTACTCATCACCAGTCTTGATGAAAGAAATTGAAATACTTATATTCATCCTATGGTTTTACATATCAGTTCTTGTGTTTGAAAAGAATAAAAATGGATACTTTTTCCGAAAAAAAAATAAAATAAAAAAATAAAATAAATGGAGAAGGAAATAGCAACCCACTCCAGTACTCTTGCCAGCAAAACTCCATGGATGGAGAAACCTGGTAGGCCACAGTCCATGGGGTCACAAAGAGTTGGACATGACTGAGCGCCTTCACTTTCTTTCTTTCTATAGTTCCTTTTGGAAAACGAAATGGCAGCCCACTAGAGTGTTCTTGCCTAGAGAATCCCATGGACGGAGGGGCCTGGTCGGCTACAGTCTATGGGGTAGCAAAAAGTCAGACAAGGCTAAGCAACTAACACACAAACACAAGACATAAAATAAACACTAACTTCTCATTGATTTAAAAAATCAGAAAAGTGTTTTATCTGAATTTCATTTCAATGTCAGAAATATGTCACATGTGGGCTACATTTATTAACTAAATAAAGATAAAATGAATATTTACAAATGTACCAAGCTAGTATAATTAACTTTTTGAATTTTTTTAATGTTTTATCAGTATTTTGTTGAACTTTTAAAATGCATACATTGATTTACAATATATTATTTAGGTTTTGGTTGCTAAACATATTATCATTTTTTTAATATTAGTACACGTACTAGTTACAGTAAAATAAATTTTAGATCAATGCCTCCTAAGGAATATTCCAAGACTATATCCGATAATCCAAGTCTACAAGACCTCTTAGAACTAATACCCAGAAAAGATGTCCTTTTCATTATAGGGGACTGGAATGCAAAAGTAGGAATTCAAGAAACACCTGGAGTAACAGACAAATTTGTCTTTGGAGTAGAGAATGAAGTAGGGCAAAGGCTAATAGAGTTTTGCCAAGAGAACACACTGGTCATAGCAAACACCTCTTCCAAAACTCTGCACATGGATATCACAAGCTGTCAACACCAAAATCAGATTGATTATATTCTTTGCAGCCAAAGATGGCACAGCTCTATACAGTCAGCAAAAACAAGACTGGGAGCTGACTGAGGCTCAGATCATGAACTCCTAATTGCCAAATTCAGACTTAAATTGAAGAAAGTGGGGGAAACCACGAGACCATTCAGGTATGACCTAAATCAAATCTCTTATGATTATACAGTGGAAGTGAGAAATAGATTTAAGGGACTAGATCTGATAGAGTGCCTAATGAACTATGGATGGAAGTTTGTAACACTGTACAGGAGACAGTGATCAAGACCATCCCCATGGAAAAGAAATGCAAAAAAGCAAAATGGCTGTCTGAGAAGGCCATACAAATAGCTTTGAAAAAAAAAAAAAAGAGGTGAAAAGCAAAGGAGAAAAGGAAGATATAGCCATTTGAATGCAGAGTTCCAAAGAACAGCAAGGACAGATAAAAAAGCCTTCCTCAGCAATCCATGCAAGGAAATAGAGCAAAACAATAGAATGGGAAATACTAGAGATTTATTCAAGAAAATGAGTGATGCCATGGGAACATTTCATGCAAAGGCTGGCTCAATAAAGGACAGAAATGGTAGGGACCTAACAGAAGCAGAAGATATTACGAGGTGGCTAGAATAACCAGAAGAACTGTCCAAAAGAGATCTTCTTGACCCAGATAATCATGATGGTGTGTTCACTCAGCTAGAGCCAGACATCCTGGAATATGAAGCCAAGTGGACCTTAGGAAGCATCATTATGAACAAAGCTAGGGGGAGGTGATAGAATTCCAGTTGAACTATTTCAAATCCTAAAAGATGATGCTGTGAAAGTGCTGCACGCAATATGCCAGCAAATTTGGAAAACTCAGCAGTGGCCATTGGACTGGAAAATGTCAGTTTTCATTCCAATCCCAAAGAAAGGCAATGTCAAAATTCT
Source organism: Ovis aries (assembly GCF_016772045.2). NCBI lineage: Eukaryota > Metazoa > Chordata > Mammalia > Artiodactyla > Bovidae > Ovis > Ovis aries. Next base: position 137,682,622 of record NC_056054.1, read on the forward strand.
CCAAGCCAGATTCCAGCAATACATGAACCGTGAACTTCCAGATGTTCAATTTGATTTTAGAAAAGGGAGAGGGACCATAGATCAAATTGCCAACATCCGCTGGATCATCAAAAAAGCAAAGGAGTTCCAGAAAAACATCTATTTCTGTTTTGTTAACTATGCCAAAATTTTTGACTGTGGATCACAATAAACTGTTGAAAATTCTGAAAGAGATGGGAATAGCAGACTACCTGAACTGCCTCTTCAGTAACCTGAACGCAGGTCATGAAGCAACAGTTAGAACTGGACATGGAGCAAAAGACTCGTTCCAAATAGGAAAAGGAGTTCGTCAATGCTGTATATTGTCACCCTGCTTGTTTAACTTACATGCAGGGTACATCATAAGAAACGCTGGGCTGGAAGAAGCACAAGCTGGAATCATCAATAACCTCAGATATGCAGATGACACCACCCTTATGGCAGAAAGTGAAGAGGAACTAAAAAGCCTCTTGATGAAAGTGAAAAAGGAGAGTGAAAAATTTGGCTTAAACTCAACATTTACAAAACTAAGATCATGGCATCTGGTCCCGTCACTTCCTGGCAAATATATGGGGAAAGAGTGGAAACCTTGGCTGACTTTTCTTTTTTTTTTTCCTGCGGAGGTGGTGGGGACTCTAAAACCACTGAAGTTGGTGATTGTAGCCATGAAATTAAAAGGCGCTTACTCCTTGGAAGGAAAGTTATGACCAACCTAGACATATATTAAAAAGCAGAGACATTACTTTGTTAACAAAGGTTCTCTTAGTTAAAGCTATGGTTTTTCCAGTGGTCATGTATGGATGTGAGAGTTGGACTTTAAAGAAAGCTGAGCACTGAAGAATTGATGCTTTTGCAGTGTGGTGTTGGAGAAGATTCTTGAGAGACTCTTGAGAGTCCTCCTTGAGAGGACTGCAAGGAGATCCAACCAATCCATCCTAAAGGATGGGTGTTCATTGGAAGGACTGATGCTGCAGCTGAAATTCCAATACTTTGGTCATCTAACTCATATGAAAAGACTCTGATGCTGGTAAAGATTGAGGGCAGGAGGAGAAGGGGACAACAGAGGATGAGATGGTTGGATGGCATCACCAACTCAATGGACATGGGTTTTGGTGGACTCCAGGAGTTGGTGATATACAGGGAGGCCTGGTGTCCTGCAGTTCATGGGGTCACAAAGAGTCAGACACGACTGAGTGACTGAACTGAACTGAAGGAATATTTTAAAAAACCTTGCAATGACATTTAAAAACTGAATATATATATGTATATTCATATATATATATACACACACATATGTATTCATTTTGTCATATGATTATATTTTAAAAAGATATAGACCTAAATAAATTAAAATTAAAAGCTATTGTTCAATTAAGGAGAAGATGGCAATAGCATAAAATTTGTATAGGTAGTTTTTAGTATGATTTATTTAGTTAGACTAAACAGCAAAATCTTTTCTCAAAGTCATGATGATGATTAATTTTAAAAATTAATTGTCCTCAAAAATACACTTTGAAATAGCAAAAGAATTCACTAATAAATGTTTTGTGTTTGTCATTCCTAAGAATGATAGGTAAGTTCTTTATTGAGTTTACCAACTCTATAAAATTCCATTTTTGATGACATAGCGCACACATGTAAACGCACACACACATTTAGACTGAACAAAATATTCAATAAACAACATATGTTTATGGGTCTCTGGCACAATAATTTAGATGGTGGCTCAGACAGTAAAGCATCTGCCTACAATGCGGGAGACCCAGTTTCAGTCCCTGGGTGGGAAGATGCCCTGGAAAAGGAAATGGCAACCCACTCCAGTATTCTTGCCTGGAAAATCCCATGGATGGAGGCGCCTGGTAGGCTACAGTCCATGGGGTCACAAAGAGTTGGACACGACTGAGCGGCTTCACTTCTACTTTCTTTTTACAGTTTATAAAATAAGAATATCTATAAAACCCCAAAAAATTGTCTACCTACTCAGAGTCACATTTATTCGTGTGTATAAACTCTCAAAATTTACTTATATCCAGAAAGAATGAAGAGATGGAGCCAAAGCAAAAACACTACCCAGTTGTGAATGTGACAGGTGACAGAAACAAGGTCCAATGCTGTAAAGAGCAATATTGCATAGGAACCTGGAATGTCAGGTCCATGAATCAAGGCAAATTGGAAGTGGTCAAACAAGAGATGGCAAGAGTGAACGTCAACATTCTAGGAATCAGTGAACTAAAATAGACTGGAATGGGTGAATTTAACTAAGATGGCCATTATATCTACTACTGCAGGCAGGAATCCCTCAGAAGAAATAAAGTAGTCATCATGGTCAACAAAAGAGTCCGAAATGCAGTACTTGGATGCAATCTCAAAAACAACAGAATGATCTCTGTTCGTTTCCAAGGCAAACCATTCAATATCATGGTAATCCAAGTTTATGCCCCAACCAGTAACGCTGAAAAAGCTTAAGTTGAACGGTTCTATGAAGACCTACAAGAACTTTGAGAACTAACACCCACAAATGATGTGCTTTTCATTATAGAGGACTGGAATGCAAAAGTAGGAAGTCAAGAAACACTTAGAGTAACAGGCAAATTTGGCCTTGGAATACAGATTGAAGCAAGGCAAAGGCTAATAGAGTTTTGCCAAGAAAATGCACTGGTCATAGCAAACACCCTTTTGCAACAACACAAGAGAAGACTCTACACATGGACATCACCAGATGGTCAACACCAAAATCAGATTGATTATATTCTTTGCAGCCAAAGATGGAGAAGCTCTATACAGTCACTAAAAACAAGACTGGGAGCTGACTGTGGCTCAGATCATGAACTTCTTATTACCAAATTCAGACTGAAATTGAAGAAAGTGGGGAACCACTAGACCATTCCGGTATGACCTAAAAGAAATCCCTTATGAATATACAATGGAAGTGAGAAATAGTTTTAAGGGACTAGATGTGATAGATAGAGTGCCTGATGAACTAGGGACGAAGTCTCGTGACCATTCCCATAAAAAAGTAATGCAAAAAAGCAAAATGGCTGTCTGGAGAGGTCTTACAAATAGCCATGAAAAGAAGAGAAGCAAAAAGCAAAGGAGAAATGAAAGATATAAGCATCTGAATGCAGAGTTCCAAAGAAGAGCAAGAAGAGCTAAAGCCTTCCTCAGCAATCTATGCAAAGGAATAGAGGGAAAAAAAACAGATTGGGAAAGACTAGGGATCTCTTGAAGAAAATTAGAGATACCAAGGGAATATTTAATGCAAAGATTGGCTCGATAAAGGACTGAAATCTTATGGACCTAACAGATGGAGAAGATATTAAGAAGAGGTGGCAAGAATACACAGAAAAACTGTACAAAAAAGATCTTCACGACCAAGATAATGGCGATGGTGTGATCACTCACCTGGAGCCAGACATCCTGGAATGTGAAGTCAAGTGGGCCTTAAAAGCATCACTATGAACAAAGCTAGTGGAAGTGATGAAATTCCAGTTGATCTATTTCAAATCCTGAAAATGATGATGTGAAAGGGCTGCACTCCACATGCCAGCATATTTGGAAACGTCAGCAGTGGCCACAGGACTGGAAAATGTCAATTTCATTCCAATCCCAAAGAAAGGCAATGCCAAAGAATGTTCAAACTACCTCACAATTGCACTCATCTTTCATGCTAGTGAAGTAATGCTCAAAATTCTCCAAGCCAGGCTTCAGCAATACGTTAGCCATGAACTTCCAGATGTTCAAGCTGGTTTTATAAAAGGCAGAGGAGCCAGAGTCAAATTGCCAACATCCGCTGGATCATCAAAAAAGCAAGAGAGTTCCAGGAAAACATCTAGATCTGCATTACTGACTATGTCAAAGCCTTTGATTGTGTGGATCACAATAAACTGTGGAAAATTCTGAAAGAGATGGGAATACCAGACCACCTGACCTGCCTTTTGAGAAACCTATATGCAGGTCAGGAACCAAGAGTTAGAACTGGACATGGAACAACAGACTGGTTCCAAATAGGAAAAGGAGTACGTCAAGGCTGTATATTGTCACCCTGCTTATTTAACTTCTATGCAGAGTACATCATGAGAATCCCTGGGCTGGAAGAAGCACAAGCTGGAATCAAGATTCCTGGGAGAAATATCAATAACCTCAGATATGCAGATGACAGCACCTTTATGGCAGAAAGTGAAGAGGAACTAGAAAGCCTCTTGATGAAAGTGAAAGAAGAGAGTGAAAAAGTTGGCTTAAAGCTCAACATTCAGAAAATGAAGATCATGGCATCTGGTCCCATCACTTCATGGGAAATAGATGGGGAAATAGTAAAAACAGTGCCAGACTTTATATTTGTGGGCTCCAAAATCACTGCAGATGGTGACTGTAGCCATGAAATTAAAAGACACTTACTCCTTGGAAGGAAAGTTATGACCAACCTAGATAGCATATTCAAAAGCAGAGAAATTACTTTACCAACAAAGGTCTGTCTAGTCAAGCCTATGGTTTTTCCAGCAGTCATGTATGGATGTGAGAGTTGGACTATCAGGAAAGCTGAGTGCTGAAGAATTGATGCTTTTGAACTGTGGTGTTGGAGAAGACTCTTGAGATTCCCTTAGACTGCAAGGAGATCCAACCAGTCCATTCTAAAGGAGATCAGTCCTGTGTGTTCTTTGGAAGAAATGATGCTAAAGCTGACACTCCAGTACTTCGGCTACATCATTAGAAGTGTTGACTCATTGGAAAAGCCTCTGATGCTAGGAGTGACTGGAGGCAGGGGGAGAAGGGGATGACAGAGAATGACATGGCTGGATGATTTCCCTGACTCGATGGATGTGAATTTGAGTGAACTCCGGGATTTGGTGATGGACAGGGAGGCCTGGCATGCTGCAATTCATGAGGTCGCAAAGAGTTGCACACGAGTGGGCGACTGAACTGAACTTATAGTCAAAACATTCTTGATTTAACCATAATGAAAATTAAGTTTTCTATATTATTCAGCCTTACATTTTTTGTTAATGCAACAAACGTCTATCAATGTTCCCATGCTGTTGTTATTCAATCACTAAGTCATGTCTGGCTCTTTGTGACCCCATGGACTTAGTATACCAGGCTTCCCTCTCCTTCACCATCTCCCAGAGTTTGCACAGACTCATGTCCACTGAGTGGTGATGCCACGCAACCGTGCCATCCTCTGTCATCCCCTTTGCCCTCTGCCCTCAATTTTTCCTAGCCTCAGGGTCTTTCCAGGATTAAACAACAATTAGGAGTAAAATGCCAAAAAAATAATACAATCACTCATTTCCCAAGAAAATATCTCATAGTAAAAGAATAAAACTTTTAGATCTTTCTCACTATTGTGATTCTCAGTCATGGCTCATACTGACACAAACAAATTCTGACATTTACTCAAGGATTCCACTTGGATAATTTGTATGTATATGACTGGTAGTTGGCAGTGAATGCCTGAATCATTCCAATGCTATGTATCAAAATCACCCCTGTGAGAAAGTAGGCACATTGGTTTGTCAGAGTCTACTTTGCTGTTGTGAATACACCAAACTTGAAAGTGGCTAGGCCAACAGGTAAATAGAAATTTGTGTAATCAGAATGATGTCCAAGTGGATGAACATTTACATGATATAATGGGTTAATATCACTGAGAGTTCATACCTAGAAAGATGTATATGGGAAATCTAGTCATAGTCATAATGAACTGTATTTAGGATTTCTGCATGCTGAACTTACAGCTATAGGACATACATTTTGGGACCTGTTTACAATTTTATTGAATTGCACCCAAATCAAATGTATTGGCAACAGCATTTGATATAAACTGAACAGCTGCCATTCAAACCACTTTAGAATGCAAAATGACACTCTGAAACCATGGAACCATTGGTTTTCCTGAAGCCTCACCCCAGATCTGTTCAGTTACTTCTGTTGCTCAGTCGTGTCGGAATCTTTGCAACCCCACTCACTGTAGCACTCCAGGCTTCCCTGTCCATCACCAACTTCCAGAGCTTGCTCAAACTCATGTCCATCGAGTCGGTGATGACATCCAACCATCTCATTCTCTGTCATCCCCTTCTCCTCCTTCTTTTCATCTTTCCCAGCATCAGGGTCTTTTCCAATGAGTCAGTTCTTCGCATCAGTTGTCCAAAATGTTGGAATTTCAGCTTTAGCATCAGTCTTTTCAATGAATACTCAGGACTGATTTCCTCTGGATTGATTAGTTGCATCTCCTTGCAGTCCAAGAGACTCTCAAGATTCTTCTCCAACACCACAGTTCAAAAGCATCGATTCTTCAGTGTTCAGCTTTCTTTATAGTCCAATGCTCACATCCATATATCACCCAAGATAGTAAGGGAAAAAAATTAATCTGGCACCCTGAAATGAATGTTTATTCTTTCAGAATACTGACCACACTCAGAAATTGGCATGGATGATAAAGCATGTGTAAATGGAGAATGTATATTACTAAACTGATAGAGCATCCTGCTTGCCGACAAGTCTACAGGAGGTCATGAGTACTTGTTAGAAAGAACTCACTAGTAAACTTCAGTGGAAACTGATTTATTTATATGGTCAATGACTAGTTTTGCTGGAGGCTTCCATCTAAGGGGATGTTATAGCCTGCCAAGTTTGCTAAATAATGAGTAGAGTTATTCAAGCATATTATTTCTGCTTATAGAAATTGTTTTGCAAACCATAATGAATATAATGATAGCAATTGATGTGATTAATAGATATAATCTATATTAAATAATTTGCATTAGAAAATGAGAATCAGTTACATATTCTTGAGAATGCTACATGACAGGAAACATATTAAAGCTAGCCAGATCCGAAACTTAACACTTAATTTGAATTGAATTGGCCCATACCCACTCTTATCTTTGTGATGATGTATGCCCTTCTGTAGAAAGATCAGGAAAACTAGAAGCCATATCTGAAATGTATATACCTAAGCAAAGCTTTTATTGAATTTCCTGGGTTATCTTTTATGAATTCTTTCTTGAAGGTAGGTAAATCTAGTCCAGAGTAAAATTTCCTGTTCATATGTGGTATATCATAAATCTAGGGACCCATTGGTTAGTAAAGGTACCCTTTGTCTAATAACTATCTGTTAATAAAGAAAATAAATTTTAGAAATAATAAATATATTATCCAAGTTTGCACATTCCTTAATTGTCAGAAATTCAGTTTTATACCTAAAAATTTTTGGTTTCAATGTAAATGTTTCCAACTTGAGAATCTTAAAAGTTACATGGAGTTTGACGTCTAGTTACTAAAAGGAAAAGCAACAAAAGTAAATTAAAATATATTATAAAAAGAGAGGTCCAATAAAGAATGCTTCTTCCTCTCACAAATTCACGTAAAATTGGAAATTTGCTGACTGCATTTGAGGGATATTGTGTGATGCATTCTTTCACTAAATGGGAGATGGAACAAGGTACTATGTCAGGCTTTTAAAAAAGAAATAAAACATTCAGATGGAGTTGAGAGAAATTGTTCTTTTACCCACAGAGAAAAACAAGACAGTATATGAAATCATAATATAGCTGGATTAAGTTAAGAACTAAAGTATTTCAATTCTACTCTCTAAATTTGTCTTGCCTTCTTCTTCCCTTGCTGTGTCCACAAGTCAGTTCTGTATGCCTCTGTCTCTATTACTGCCCTGCAAATATGTTCATCAGTACTATTTTTCTGGATTCCACATATGTATGTTAATATATGATATATTATTTTTGTCTTTCTGACTTATTTCACTCTGTATAATAAGTTCTAGTTTCATTCACCTCAGTTCAGTTGACTCAAATTTGTTCTTTGTATGGCTGAGTAATATTTCATTGTATATATGTACCATAACTTCTTTATTCATTCATATGTTGATGGACATCTAGATTGTTTCCATGACATAGCTATATGTATATTTATAGCTGATTCACATTGTTGTTTAGCAGAAACCAACACAATATTGTACAGCAATTATCCTATAATTAAAATTTTTAAAAAGAAATAAGGTATATTTATGCATGTTAGTATATTAATAACATGCTTTTTATATATGGCTCAATTATGTAGGGATATACTGTTGAAGAAAGTCCTTATATTACCTAAGGGATAATGGTAACACATCTCTCTGTCAACTGCCAAATACTTCTTATTGAGCTTACCAAAAAAGAACTGTGACAACTAGATGAAAAAAAAAGGATATGATATTTATCACTAAATATGTGCCAGGAATTGTAAACTATTGTTACAATTTGGTGAATTCTATCCCACCATCTCCAATTACCTCACCTATAAAGAAAGAAGATGAACCTTGGAGAATGACTATGAGCTGCCATAATCAGAAAGTGACAACAGTTTATAAGCTGGTGTTCTGAATGTGGCAACAATTCTAAAATAAATCCACAAAATCTTGTGACTAGATATGTGGCAGTTGATTTATGCTTTGCTAAGTAGCTTCAGTCCTATCCAACTCTTTACAACCTGATGGATGGTAGCCTGCCAGGCTCTTCTGTCCATGGGATTTCTCAGGCAAGAATATTGGAGTGGATTGCCATGCCCTTCTTCCGGGGGTTTTCCCAACCTAGGGATCCAACCCATGTTTCTTATGTCTCCTGTATTAACAGATGGGTTCTTTACCATTAGCATCACCTGAGATGGCCCATTTGATTTAGCAGATGCTGTTATTTCTGTAGTGATTGGGAGAATGACCAGAAGCAGTTAACGCTTACCTGACCAACAACAGAATTCCTTCAATTTCACAGTTCTGCATTACTTCAATCCTACAATGTGCCATGGACTCACCAGCTGAAACTTTGATCTCTTGATATCCTGCAGAATATCACACTGCTTCACCACTTTGTTGACACTGGACCTGATGAGAGAAGAAAAAATAGGTAGTCTAGATGCTTTGATAACAAATATGTTAGATTTTGAAAGAGAAAAAAAAGCAAGTCAGCAACCCATGCTCTTAGTAAAATTTCCAGTGGTACTATGGGCATGAGCATGTAAGTAAATCACCTCTAAAGTAAAGGAAAATTTGCTAAACTTTGCAGTGGTACTATGGGCATGAGCATGTAAACATATCAGCTCTAAAGTAAAGGAAAATTTACTACACTCTGCAAAGCCTGTCATTAATATAGAAACACCCATACTCAGTGGACGTCATGGATTTTAGAGGCAACATTCCACATTTAAGTGAACTTGTCTGACACTTTGCAACCCTAGGGACTATAGCCCACCGGACTTCTCTGTCCTTGGGATTCTCCAGACAAGAATACTGGAGTGGATTGCCATGCCCTCCTCCAGGGGATCTTCCCGACCCAAGGATTTAACCTGTGTCTCTTATGTCTCCTGCATTGGCAGGCAGGCCACAGGACTTCCCTGACAGCTCAGTTGGCAAAGAATCTACCTGCAATGCAGGAGACCCCAGTTCCATTCCTCAGTTGGGCTGAACTGCTGGAGAAGATATAACCTACCCACTCCAATATTCTTGGGCTTCCCTTGGGGCTCAGCTGGTAAAGAATCCGTCCACAATGCAGGACATCCCAGTTACATTCCTGGGTTGGGAATATCCCTTGGAGAAGGAAATGACTACCCACTCCAGTATAATGGCCTAGAGAATTCCATGAACTATATAGTCCATGGGGTCACAAAGAATAGGACATGACTGAGTGACTTTCACCCTTCTTTACCACTAGTGCCACCTGGGAAGCTCTTTAAGTGGGCTACTCTGGCACATTTCCTAGGTATCCAGGAATACTGACATCTTGAGTAGGGCCTAGAGCAAGGGAAGCTTTGAAGTGCATCCAGAAACTGCAAGTCTTCCCTGGTGGCTCAGTGGTAAAGAATCCACCTGCTAATGCAGGAGACATGGTTTGATCCCTGGATCTGGAAGACCCCCTGAAGTAGGAAATGGCAACCCACTCCAGTATTTTTGCCTGGGAAATTCCATGGACAGAGGAACCTGATGGTCTTCAGTCTATGGGGTTGCAAAAAGTCAGACATGACTTAGCAATTAAACAACAATAAACCCTACCCTTATAATGTGTAAAGCAGGTGAACAAAAAATACGAAGTATTTGTGGCAAATAGACATGCTCTAATGAGCTCTTTGAGAGTTTTATCAGTGAATCATCTTAGAAAACCCTAGGGCTTGGGAGTAATCTCTTGGGAGTGGATTGCCATGCCCTTCTTCTATAGATAAGTATTATTCTTGGAGAAACAGACCTTAGGATCAGGTGGGATCCTGATCAGAACTGGGATCAGGTGACAATGGATATAGGATTGTTGAATATCAGGTGAATATGCAACCTGAGTTGCTTATTATGAACTTAGTATTGCCAGTAAGCTTGTTATCAGACTGATGCTGACAGAGCTGAGGCTGCAAAGAATATTTTTCTGGGAAAATATAAGAAGAGTATTGGGTTGTTTGTGCTGCTTGTATTCTGCTGAATAAGAGGCCTTGTTAAATAAAGTAATATGAGTGAAAGTGCTTATTGCATGACATGAGCGTAATCAAATGTCTATCAAAAAGAATTTAATTGATTTCACATTTCTACAGCTCTAGCCTGTAATTACCTTTTGATTTAAATGTATGTTTGTCAAATACAAATTGAGATTATTTCTTATTACTGGGTAATTCACTATGTGTTTATAATGGGTAGCTCATAACATTATAGTATAAAATAGAATGATAATAAGCACTCATAAAACACTGATAATCATTTATTAGATTATGATACTTTTTTACTTAGTTTTCATTGCAAAACACAATTGCAGTCATATTGCTTTCACAGAAAGAATGCATGCTTTTTTTAAAAATTTTGCTAGTTTGAAATGATAAAAAAGAATGCTTTAATAGACAAGAAATGTGTGTCTTTATGCTTTAAGCAAAGTGTATCCTTTCCTTTTTCCTGAAAAGATAAGATTCTACTCTATGGATAGGCATAGGTTATATTGATATATATGTGACATAAAAACAATTGTAAGGTAATTTAGCTTCTTCATCATATCAATGAGGAAATGAGGACAAGAAAATTAAGGATCTCACACAGTTCACACAGATAAATTGTGCAGAACTGAGTTAAACTCATATTTCTGAGCTTATTGCAAGTGAACATTCAATAACACATTTTACATCCATGAAAAAATAATTGTATTTTCTTGTGTTAAATCAATGTTTCTAAAAACTTTAAACAAATTATTTATATCAAATGTCATTTGGAAGTGAATACTTTTGAGAAATATATTTTCTTACTTTTTCTTCTACTTGTCTAATCGGTATTTTCAGTTAAACACAGTATGAAATTATTTTTGTTTTCATACAAAGCATACAATGTTAACAGTTAAACAGTTATTTATAGAGTATCTGTTATTTGCCTTTTATGTTCAAGGCTGAATGGAGTCACTGTTTTTTCTTTATAGGAATATGAAATCTTATTACTGTGAATGCATGGAAGAAAACAAATTAAATAGTTACATAACAGCATGAATAGTAATTCATTATGGTTTGGAAAAATAGAGCTCAAAAAGTAACCCTGCCCCAGGAGGAGGTATAAAGTTTAGAAAGATTGAAGGGTGAAAGAGTTTTCTAGAAAACTCTGAGAAATTTCTTGGATTACTTTGCTTATGAACATATGGTTTCTCAGAAAACATTTTTTTAAATTTTCTATTAGAATTTATTCTTCCCAAGAGGATAATTATTTTAGATGTGAAAATAAAGGCAATTCACTCAATATATAAATAAATTCAAGGTAAATATGTTGCTATCAATGATTTATTTAATAATAGCAGCATATTTTGTGCCATCTACTTTATTCCAGTTTGCCTTCCTCCCTCCGTCACAAAAACAAGATGGGAATTACTAATAATGCTTATGTTTTTGTTGACTCACCTTGAAGAGAGCATGCTTATATGTGCATTTTAGGGCAGATACCATCATTAGTTATGTTATTGGATAAGTCTCTTGTGTTCTTCTTGGTTAATTTTCCTTATTTGTAAGCAAAGTGTTTTATAGTGAAATGATTACTAAAGGACACTGGTGAATGTAACACTGACTCCACATTTCTTTCCTCTTATGGCCCACTCTGGGGGAGGCAGGTGGTGGACTGAATACATCAATCACATTGACCTTGGGAGACCCATGTAATTTTAAAAAGCTTTAATAGTATTAACAGAGGTGATTCTACAGCTCTCTTTCCTCTTTTTTAAGAAGTCCAGAGAGAGATTGCCTCCAGGATGCTTCATCTGCATCCTAGAATTGTAGATTATATGGAGCAGATCTATAGCCAACCTATAATTGTAAAAGACCTTGTTGCTGGGAAAGATTGAAGGCAGGAGGAGAAGTGGACAACAGAGGATGTGATGGTTATATGATGTCACTGACTCAGTGGACATGAGTTTGAACAAACTTCAGGAGATAGAGAAGGACAAGGAAGCCCGGCATGCTGAAGTCCAGGAGGTCGCAGAGTTGGACATGACTTAATGTGTGAAAAACAAAAATAATTGACGTGGTCACGAGCAACAAATAAAAAATCATTGGCATGACTAAAGGTTCTAAGGATATTTATAATTGTAGCAGAACATACCATATCTTAACTGATACAGCTACCTTTAGTCAATAAATGCATAATTATGTGTACTGTTCAAAATTTACATCTTTACCTGTAAATATGAGTGTACATATGTGAAAAGTGAAAGTGTTCATTGCTCTGTTATGTCTGACTCTTTGTGACCCCATGTACTGTAGCCCACCAGGTTTTTCTGGCCTTGGAAATCTCCAGGCAAGAATACTGGAAAAGGTAGATCCACTGGAATAGATCCCTTCTTCAGGGTATTGTCCTGATCCAGGGATCTGGATCTCCTGCACTGCAGGCAGATTCTTTATCATCTGAGCCACCAGGGAAGGTCTCAAAAGAGTGACCTGTTCCTGATTGGAAACCTGGGCTGTGTTGGTTAGAATGCTGAATTCTAACCACTACACCATCAGAGATGCCTGGTATTCAAAATTTATAGCTTTACCTGTAAATATGTCAATGATGTTTGTTATGTAGATATGTAAGCACAAGTATAGTCATAATAAAGGATAATTCTACCTAGTTACTATAATTCTGGGAATGCTGGATAGACAATCAGTCTTAAAATAAACAAGGCAGAGCTGACCCTTACTACACTTGCAGAATCTTGGGAATTATTAAATCAATCCTCTTCTCCACTATGTATAAAATTTATTTAAGGGGAAAAAAAAGCATTTCTTCCTAAACAATAGACAGACACATTTTTTTGGATTTATCATGTTCTTTTTGGAAAAGGATGGTTAATTGATGTATGGTAGGAGGGAAATGTGTATCAGTAGTGAAAGGAGCAGCCTCTTAACACTGGGAAGAAGGTGGTGTATTTGTTCATTGCATACTAAAGATTGGCGTTACCTATATTATACTTTTGCTTTGATTCTTCTGAATAATACTTTCTGTTTGCTTCAGTATTTGAAAAATAAGACCGCTGTTATTATAAGGAGAAAAGTAGTTTGAATATTGTGTAATTTATATCTACAGTTATATTCTTTTACAAAAGGAAGCCACATATCGGAATATAGGAATTCCATATAGGAATTGCCTATATTGTTAACTTCACTTTCTTATTTATCTAATATTTGAAATTATGAAGAATAACAAAATATTTTGAGTTTGTTTTTTAGATTGTTTTAAATAATTTTTATGGATTCTTTATTTTTTAAGCATACTGAAAATGTAAGCTTTTATTTATTTGTTAAACAATTACATAAGAACATTCTCATATTATTTCAATTTACATTATCTTGTTTCTCTTACTTGGAGATCAACATTAAATAAATATGGAGATATTTTCTATCTTTAAAAACCATGCTTCTTCATCTCATTTTGCAACTTATATATGAAAAGATTTAATATATTTTAAATTATTCATTGAATCATATTTCAGAGTATACTAACTTGCATTGTATAACCCAAATTCTCTGAGGAATGGAATTTTCCCTGAAAATAGCAAAGTGCTAAGGTTGCATTGATTGCTTCTGTTTTTGGATTTATTTGGTGGTAGAGACCCTTGACAATGCAGAACTCAAGCTGCATCATTTTCAGTGACGTGAAAAACATTGAAAAGATTGGAGATTTCGTAAGGGTGAGGGAAAATATGGGTCTTGGCAGCTCTTCATTATTATGAAATTGACTTAAAAAAGATTAATGCATTTAGGTGTTATGTCAATTATATTTGTCATTATGATTCTATGCAAGCACATTTACTTTTTTATGTAAATTTACTTCATAAGCCAGAACATCTCAATTAATTTTTAATAATTGTTATTTAAATGTTTCATGGGGCGACAGTTTTCAGCCAAGTCTATCATTCTATCTTAAGTCTGAAGGCAGAAATAGGAACTAGATTTCACTGCACTGTTTCCATATGTCACATACACCAGCAAATGTTCTACATCATCTGTTTAAATATTGCAACAACCCTGTAAGAGGTAGGACATTTCATTATTCTTACTTTATAGGTGGGAAAGGATAGCTCAAAGAGACTAATTACCTTTCTCAAAGACACACTAGAACTACTTAACAGAATTAAGTTTCAAATAGGTCTGAGGAAAAACAACAACAAAACAAACAAACAAAAAACCCTGGGCCATTGAATGTTATGTTTATTCCACCTGTAAATTTACTGATGGGAATATTTTGCAAAGGTAAGTAGATCACAATTTTTATGACTTTTTTGACTTTTATGACTGTTTAGTTTATGCTAACACATTATTGTATTTTCAATGAGGTATAAAGTCAACAAAGTACACAAATTTTGTGTTTAGCTTGATAAACTTTATAAATATTTTACCTATATTACTGTATCTACCTCCTCAACTAAGATCCAGAATATTGTCATCAATCAATAAGGTACATGATGCACATTCCCAATCAACATGATATTTTGACTTGTTTTCACATACATCGCACTTGTCAACCTCAAAACAGTCTATTTTTGACAAGATTTCAATTTACAATCTATTTGCTTAACATATTAAAAA
Organism: Ovis aries; assembly: GCF_016772045.2. Lineage (NCBI taxonomy): Eukaryota > Metazoa > Chordata > Mammalia > Artiodactyla > Bovidae > Ovis > Ovis aries. The sequence continues at coordinate 137,697,694 of NC_056054.1, forward strand.
AAAAAAAGACTACCAATACCAAGAATAACAGGAAATTTGCAGCTTGGGTATACGAGAATGAGTAGTTTATTCTGATGACCACTGGCAAAATATAAGAACTGAGGATTGTTAATACAAGTGGGAGAAATTCTATTTCTAGGACATATTCAGAAAATGCTAGGGTTATCATGATGTCCTATGATGGCATCATGTGTTAACGTCAGTATTTATTTGTTTAATTCATTTGTGAAAATTTATTAAGAGTTAGCACAAGTGGTAGTGGATAAAATATATGGCTCAAATATGTGAAAGCCATAGTGCCTGGGATTTAATAAGTTAACTGTTTAACACATGAGAAAAGTCCAACAGATGCACAATTTGGATATAAACTCCTCTGAATCAGGTGGTAGCAATAATGTTATTGGGAATTCAGATGGGAGGAAGTAAATGTGTCTGTGTATGTAATGCATAGAAATAGTCACATATGTTAAATTCTGTGCTAGTACACCCATTTTGCAGATTTTTAGGATCTTCTAAGATTGCATTATGAAATGAGCCATGAGATTATAATTTTATAAGAAAAAAACCTCAAGATTTTAATAGAAATTTGCTGATAAAATATTAACAATACAATATTTTTATTGAAATACAGTTGATATAGTGCTAGAGAAGACTCTTGAGAGTCCCTTGGACAGCAGGAGATCAAATCAGTCAATTCTAAGAGAAATCAACCCTGAATATTCACTGGAAGTTCCAATACTTTTGCCAACTGATTCGAAGAGCTGAATGACTGGAAAAGACCCTGATGCTGGGAAAAAAATGAGGGCAGGAGGAGAAAGGGGTGACAGAGGGTGGGAGCTTGGATGGGATCATCAACTCAATAGACATGAGTTTGAACAGACTCTGGGAGATAGTGAAGGACAGGACAATCTGGCGTGTTGCAGTTCGTGGGGTCACAAAGAGTCAGACACGATTTAGTGACTGAGCAGCAACAACAATAATATATTTATTATATGTTTATATATATTATATGTATATACATATATGTATGCTTTATATGTCAATAAACATGTTGTGATGTTAAAAATACAATAAAAGAAAAAATATTTTTATGTTTTATTGCTTATGTAGAAAAATGTCCAACATTGATGGATGATCATTAAATATTTGTAAACTGAATGAATGAATAAATAGGTAAGTGTTTTATTCAAAAATTTCATGAATGATGAATAAAGAGATTTCTTAGCCTAACATCAAGAACGTAGTTGCCTTTCACATATTTTGGTTTCTAAATATGCCTTCAGTCTGTCTACTTTCTCACGTCTGTTAGCTCAATCTTGATCCAAAGTGTCATCATTTTTCATCAAGAGTGCTTACAATCATCTTCTATTGGTCTCCATTCTTTCACTTTTGCAGAAATATAAACTCTGAAAGCATACTTCAGATATTGTTATTCTTTGGTTTAAAGTCTTTCAATAACATCCCTATTACAAACTGGAAAATGTTTATACTCCTAAATATTATGGCCACCATAAGTTTGTTCCTGGCTAACTCATTAATCTCCTGTCAATAGCAGTCCTCCCCATTCCACTTAACATTATGATTCAGATGTACCAGTGTCCTTGCTATTTTATATATCAGATATTTTTCCTTTTTAAGTCCATTGTGCTTCCTGTTCTTGCTTTGCATAGTACAAGTTTTCTCTCTAATTGACTTTGTGTCTTTCATTTCTGAATTTATACTACTGGCTCCATCTCTAGTAAACTTGGCAGCACTTATCCAATATCCTAGCCAATAATCAGGTTTAGCACATACAGTGATTCTTTATGCATGATGTAGATATGTGAAAATTTTAAATTAGTAGCAGGAATATAACATGGGTAAGTCTCATAGAAATTTTAATAAACTCCAGCTCCATCTCTTCTCCCTGTCATAATTACCAGTTATGGATTTCTCACAAGTAAACTTTTATTCAGTTCTAGTCCTGTTATCCTGAGTGTGTTGATAAAATGATTATGACTTTTTTCTATTTCAAAAATTGTGTCTCATTTAAGCTTTTTTTTTCTAGTATAAATATTCATATCCTGATGACATTTTTTTCTAACACTTTGACACAATTCTATACAAATTCTCACAATGCCCATACAAGGATTCAAAACATTCTACTTAATTTTTAGGACTAGACTTCCAAAGAAGTAATTTTTGTTTTTAAAAAGTTTCTTCACTGCCTGTTTGAAAATTACCTTTATAATAAATGAATGTGTTTTTATATTTAAATATATTTTGTGAATATTCTAGTATCTTCTCACATACCTTGAGCTCTTGCTTTATCTTATTAATTTGTCTGAGTTTTACATGATAAATATCTGAAAAAGTATAGAAAAGTACCAAAACTAATGAAACATCCACGTAGCCATTATTCAATGCTTTTGTCATTTGCTCATTAGTTCAATTTTGTCGTGAATTTTTAAAAACAAACACATCTTTTACAGTTAAACCCAACCCAACTATCCTTCCAAGCTCACATTCTACAAAAGTGAGTTGAACATTTGTGCCTCTATTACAGTGAAAATTTTACACTTTTGTTAAATATGCACATGAAGTAGAGAATATTATGAGGAGAATAAATAAAGATAGATAGATAGATATTTACTTTTATATGGCCTGTTAACTTTTTACTGCAATTCCAAAGATAAATGTGTACATACTATACTTTGAATGCAATTTATTTTGAAAGATCCTTTTCCATTACCTAAAGGGTTAATGTTGCTGCTGCTAAGTCTCTTTGGTCGTATTTGACTCTGTGTGACCCCGTAGACGGCAGCCCACCAGGCTCCCTCATCCCTGGGATTCTCAAGGCAAGAACACTGGAGTGGGTTGCCATATCCTTCTCCAATGCATGAAAGTGAAAAGTGAAAGTGAAGTTGCTCAGTCGTGTCCAACTCTTCGCGACCCCATGGACTGCAGCCTACCAGGCTCCAGGCAAAAGTATTGGAGTGGGTTCTATTACTATTGCCAAAAAAACAGTTAAGACTTTAAAATATAGGCATGAATCAAACAAGTATAAATTCAGTCATCAAACATTTAGTAAGCACCCAAAAGTACTAGAATCATGATTTTGGCATATACTGAAGTGTGTGTTCATATATATACATATATATGCATCTATATATAGATACATCCTACTTTTATTAATATAATTTTTATCACTGAAAAATATTAATTGCTACATTTTAGCACCTCATGAACAAAATATGATTATGCAATAATACTGAATTTTTATATTTAGCTCACTTGTCAAAAAATACACTTTGTTGACAGTTAAACAATATTGTGACATGTTTATAGCTCAACAATGAGAATCAAATTGAAGCTGATAGAAATGTAAACTTGCCTGCAAGGACATTTCAGACTCAGTATAGTTTATTTTATATCCCAGGAAAACCAAGAGTTCATCTATCACCTGCTTAATTGTGTGTGGCAAACATTCAGGCCTTAGGAGAGTTGAAAGCATAACATAAGCAGAGGAAGAGCAAACAAGCTGTTAACATGCAATGCCTTTTCACACACCCTTTCCTCTTCATGACCATAAAATGAACTAAAATTGAAAAGGAAAGGAGTAAAGATACATGCACTATATGATGATGGTGGTGGTGGTAAGGATAGCAAGTTGCTGAGAAGTACTCAACCTCTTGGTTTCTGATGTGTGAATTAGAATCTCATCTCTTTTACTTATGAAGTGCATGGTTTTGACAGGTAATTTAAATTCTTTGTGCTTCAGTTTACTTATCTAATTTGAAAGCGTTGGTCACTCAGTCATGTCTGACTGTGACCTCATGGACTGCAACTTGCCAGGCTCCTCTGTCCATGGAATTCTCCAGGCCAGAATACTGGAGTAGATTGCCAAACTCTTCAGGAGATCTTCTTGACCCAAGGATCAAACCAGGGTCTCCTGCATTGCAGGCTGATTCTTTACCATCTGAGCTACCAGGGAAGCTCTATTTATCAAAATACAGATATTAATCAGATCAACCTCAGGGCTTCCCTAAAGGGAACTAGACATCTAACACACTGAGTTGTTGTTAAATCACCAAGCCATGTCTGACTCTTTGCAACCCCATGGACTGCAGCATGCCAGACCTCCCTGTCCCACACCATCTCTCAGAGTTCCATTACCTTGATTCACTTTTCCTGTTACTCTGTGAAAATGTGAATCTTAATTCTACAAAAGTAGAATTTTTGTACAGGGGATTTATGAACACTGGCCATAAAAAGGAGGTCAAGTTTTGAAAAATAAAAGCCCAAAGTTAAACACTATGTCCATAGAGGGTTAAAATTCTACTCAATGGCTGTAGATTGTGACTGTATCTAATTCTTCTATTCTTATTTTTATTTTTGGCCTGCTAAATTAAGGAAGTTTTGTTTGCTTTTTTTCCCCCCACTTAAACATTTAATTTCTGTCCTAAAATTTTCCCTGTTTTCAAGATAAATTATCTTAATTTAAACTCTGAGGGCAAAAAATCAAAATGCTTTCTCGTACTCAGTACATTAGATTTTAAAATCTTTTATGTAAGCTTATGCTCTTTTACTAATAAAAAGGCATGCTGACACCCATCTTTAAAAAGTTCAAGAAAAAGAAAAAAAAAAACATTCTGTAGAGATTACCTCTTAGTGATGTGATGCCTGACAGATATTTTGGGAAAAAAAAAAAAAAATACAGCCATGCTCTGTGGCTGTGGGAAGCAGTGCATTACAGTGTTCTGGGATTCTCAGGTGACTAAGAGCTAAAGAATCTGCCTGCCAAGCAGGAGCTATGGGTTGATCCCTGGGTCAGGAAGATCCCCTGGAGAAGGAAATGGCAATCCACTCAAATATTCTTTCCTAGGAAATCCCATGGACAGAAGAGCCTTGCTGGCTGCAGTCCATGGGATCATAAGGGGTCAGCCAAGACTGAGTGAATAAAAAATGACAACAATCTTGCCTCAGTGGTCTCCTGGTATCTGCTTAAACACAATATGATTTTCTCCCCTATGTATTTTTCTTAATAAAAAAAAATATTGCAGTATAAAAGCAGAGACATTACTTTACTGACAAAGGTCCATATAGGCAAAGCTCTGGTTTTTCCAGTAGTCATGTATGGATGTGAGAGCTGGACCATAAAGAAGGCTGAGCACCAAAAAATTGATGCTTTTGAACTGCGATGTTGGAGAAGACTCTTGAGAGTTCCTTGGACTGCAAGGAGATCCAACCAGTCAATCCTAAAGGAAATCAGTCCTGAATATTCACTGGTAGGACTGATGCTGAAGATCCAATACTTTGGCCAACTGATGCAAAGAGCTGACTCTTTAGAAAAGACCCTGATTCTTGGAAAGATTGAAGGCAGGAGGCAAAAAAGATAACAGAAGACGAGTTGTTTGGATGGCATCACTGACTCAGTGGCCATGAGTTTGAGCAAGCTCCAGGAGATGGTGAAGGACAGGGAAGCCTGGCGTGCTGCAGGCACAGCACTTTGGGGTCACAAAGTCAGACACCACTGATTGACTGAACAATAACAACAATAATAGATTTAAAAGCTTGTGTTAATTTCAGGTGTACAGCAAAGGTAATCTGTTACACACACACATATTTTTTCGTATAGACCATTACAGAGTATTGGGTAGAGATCCCTGCGCTGCACAGCAGGTCCTTATTAGCTATCAATTTTATCAAACATGAGAGTGTAATACTTTCTAGTTATTGAAGCCATAACTGTTCACTCCAGATGTGTACTCCTGACTTTTTTGAGTGATAACTGAAAATATTTCAACTATCAGTGGGACTCTCTCTTTCTCAAAGACATATATCATCTCCGACCCTTAGGCTCAGAGATTGAAAAGTATAAAAAGTTCTATTTTGAAGGATCACAGGAACAGGAGAATAATTTTGTGCACTTTGTTTTCTAGTCATAGCTACAGACTTTTGAAATTCTCTTTGTTTATAAGGAGGAAAGTGTGGTTCACTTGGGAGACATCTCCTACTCTAAACTGTCATCCCACCATGAAACATATTCATTACTAATTGGATTCATCTGAATTTTCATAATAAAGAAACGGAAAGTCTGCATCTAAAGTGAAAGAAAGAAAGTGAAGTAGCTCAGTTGTGTCTGACTATTTATGACCCCATGGACTGTAGCCTACCAGGCTCCTCCGTGCATGGAATTTTCCAGGCAAGAGTACCAAAGTGGGTTGCCATTTCCTTCTCCAAGGGATCTTCCCAACCTAGGGATCAAACCTGGTCTGCATTGCAGGCAGTCGCTTTACCATCTGAGCCACCAGGGAAGCCCCAACAACATATCTAATGGTAAAAAACTAAACATATTGCACCTAAGATCAAGTTGTAATCAGTGTAAATAAGAAAAGATAAAGGGAAAAAAGCATCAGAATTTGAAAGAAGGAAAACTGTCATTTTAATACAGCTGTTTTTACAGAAAATTCTAAAGTATACAGAAATGAATATTGGGCTAGAAAACTGAGTTAACATGCTTGAAAATATATGGCCAATATATATATAAAAAGGTTGTATTTCTAATTATATCTAAAAACAATTGAAAATTGAAGTTTTAAAAATAAGTAGTTATTTTGAAGAACAAGGCGGCAGAGGAGTAGGTGGATGTGGAGTACATCTCTCTCCACAGATGCATTAGGAATACACCCTCCGACACAGAAGTGCATGCAGAACACCAGCTGAGAGTGGACAGGAGCACCTGACTAGCAGAAAAGAATATATAAAGTCATGCAAAACTTGGTGGGATAAAGGAACTAGGGGGAAAAACAGGAGTGTTAGTAGGACTGGACCTGCCTGATGTGTGGGGGGAACTGAAGCAGCAGTCTGATCCCCACATCAAGGCAATTGTCTGAGTCAGAGGAGAAACATTTAAGGCTGAGAGTGAAATAGCTGATCTTTGGCAGCCTAAATGGAATGAGAATCAGACAGTCCTTGCCTCAGCCATACATACCCTGGACAGAGACACAGGTCCCCTGGAAGGCACAGCATCTGGAAGCTGGAGTTTAGGAATTGTGTAGCAATCCCAGGGTGAGGGCTGCTGTTGACTGTGGAGAGACAGACTGAGGGGATGTGAGGGAAAAGATTGTGGTGGGAAATGCCTGTGGCAGAAAGCCAGGCAGCCATGGAAGCAAGGCAATACTGCACAGTCAGGCATAGTAGGTAGAGCCATAACCATAGCCTCTCTCTCCCCACATGACAGCATGGGCAATTGAACAATAGAGAGACTGGCCCATCAAATGCCTGACTGAACTGAACTACAGAGTAGGGCCCTATCCAGGGTGCCCCTTAAGTGCCTGACGCGCCAATCTACAGGGTAGGACCTCAGCTGGGGGGGGGGGGTCTGTCTATGTGCCTGACATGCTGAACAATAAAGGACCCTAGGAAAGGGAAACCTCTAAGTTGCCTGAATGGGCAGAGCTACAGAGGAAGATCAACAAAAGAGGCCTTCTGATTGCCGGCTACAAGAGGCTAACAAAAGGACTCTGAAAGGGCCATAACTCCTGCAGCAGAAACAGTTCATGTCCCTGCACACTTGGCCCTGCCATGGTCCCCACAAGCCTAGAAGCTGCACCACCTTCACACTCAACTCTCACTGGGGCAGAGCTGACACAGGCAAAAAAAAAAAAAAAAAAAAATGTCTCACATCTATGCACATAGGGTCTCTTCAACCTTGTCCAACTCTTTGTGACCCTGTGGACTGTGGCCTGCTAGGCTTCTCTGTTGTGGGGGTTCTCCAGGCAAGAATACTGGAGCATCATGGCCAATACTGGTAGTCATACCCTTCTAGAGCACTATGTATCCTGCCTCACTAGCTGCCGACTCCCCTGAGTACCTGGTCCTGCCAAAACCCCTGCAACCCAAGCAGCTGCACCACCTCCACATCTGGCCCTGCTGCTGCTGCTGCTGCTAAGTCACTTCAGTCGTGTCTGACTCTGTGCAACCCCAGAGACGGCAGCCCACCAGGCTCCCCCGTCCCTGGGATTCTCCAGGCAAGAACACTGGAGTGGGTTGCCATTTCCTTCTCCAATGTGTGAAAGTGAAAAGTGAAAGTGAAGTCGCTCAGTCGTGTCCAACTCTTCGTGATACCATGGACTGCAGCCTACCACGCTCCTCCACCCATGGGATTTTTCCAGGCAAGAGTACTAGAGTAGGGTGCCATTGCCTTCTCCGACATCTGGTCCACACAGGGGCAAAACCAAGTCCTCCAGGGCAGCCTCAGGAGGAATCCCCATGGGACAATCCCCATGCAGAAGTGGAAATAAAACCACAATTGAAACCCAGGGCAGTGTGGCTAAAGAAGAAGACACAAAACCTTCCCACCAGCTGTAAAAGCTGTACATTAAATTCACACAATCAACTAGGCAGACTCTGTGTCTATGGAATATATAAAAGGACATTGAGAGCTCCCACAAAAAGAAAATGCACTAGTTCTGCTAGCTGTGGACACTGGAGGCAAGAACACACAAGAGTAGGACAAGATTAGAATTTGAACTGCCCCCACAGCAGGTCCAGAGATCACAATGTTGGAGGGCATCCTAAGGAGGTGAGGTAGACTGTGAGGTTCAGCAAGGGAAGGGACTCTAACAGCAGTGAGTCAAGAAAAACATTTCTTATTCTTATGCTTTGACTTGTTCTGTAGATTCTTTTGGATTTTTTTTCCTCCCCCACCCCCTCTGTTGTAGTTGTCAATTTTATTGGCACTATGAAATCTAATTAAGGTTTTGAACTTTTTAGTTTTTTCTCAGTCACATTTTTTATTGTTATAAGTCTCTGCCTCTACATTTGGCTTTTGTAGTTCTGAGGAGTCCTTTTTTCTTCCTTTTCTCTCTCCCTTTTTTTTTAAATTTTAATTTTTAATTATTTAAATCTATTATTATCTTTTCTACATTTATTCATTTGTTTACTTTTCCTACTGTTCTTTTTCTCCTTGAAGTTAATATTTAATGTATATAAATCTTCTTTATCTACCTCTAGTTAGCTTTGCATATCTATTATTTCTTTCCTTTCCTTTCAACATATTTGTTAGATTTATTTTCATTGCTTTATTCCTCAATTGGCACCTTCCTTTAGGTTTGTTTTCCGGTTTGTGGTTTAGTTAGTTTTGTTCTTAACTGGTATTATAATTTTTGGTTTCCTTTGTTTGCCAGGTCAATCTATTTACTTTATTTTTGTTGGACTGCTTTGATTTTGCTTATGGGTGTATATGTATATGTTTATATTCAGTCACACATTTTATTGCTGTTAGAAATCTCTGCCTCTACATTGGGCTTTTGCAGTTCTATAGTTTACCTTTTTTTTCCTTTGTTTTCTTCTTCCTTTTTATGTTTTCTTCTTTTCTCTTTTTTAATTTTTAATGTTTTTTAAACCTATTATATTTTTTTCACACTTATTCCTTTGTTTACCTTTCCTACTGTCCTTTTTTTCCCTTGTAGTTAATTTTTTATGTTTATAAATCTTTTTATCTACCTCTATTTAACTTTGCATATCTATTATTTCTTTATTTTCTTTCCTCTAAATATATGTGTTAGTTTTGTTTTCATTGCTTTATTCCCGACTTGGCACCTTGCTTCAGTCTTGTTACCCAGTTTGTGTCTTAGTTTTTTCTTAACTGGTAAATGTAATTTTTGATTTCCTTTGTTTGCCAGATAAATCTACTGTACTTTATTTTATTGGACTTTGTTTATAGGTGTATATGTGTACATTACATTATTTTGTTTATTATTTGCCTGGTTTTGTAAATGCTCTTTGTCTGGGGTTCATCTGTGGTTTCTCATTTCTGGGTATTTGTTTTAATCACACTTTAGGCCATAACAAACCGGTTGTAGAATCTTCATTCCTGATCAGAGATCAAGCTGCGAGCCTTTGGAGTGGGAGTACTAACTCCAAGACCATAGACTACCAGAGAACTAACCCTAGGGAGTATCAAATAATGAGAACTCACACAAAGGAAAAAATTGAATATATGACCTGGCATCACCCAACCACCTGTAGCACCCTGTGCAGATCGCCTCATTTAAGATCAGTTCAGTACAGTTCAGTTTAGTCGCTTAGCCATGTCCGACTCTATGATCCCATGGACTGTAGCACACCAGGCCTCCCTGACCATCATCAACTCCTGGAGTACACTCAAACTCATGTCCATTGAGTCAATTATGCCATTCAACCATCTCATTCCTTGTCGTGCCCTTCTCAGTCTGCCCTCAACCTTTCCCAGCATCAGGGTCTTGTCAAATGAGACAGCTTTTCACATGAGATGGCAAACGTATTGGAGTTTCAGCTTCAACATCAGTCCTTCCAATGAACATCCAGGATTGATCTCCTTTAGGATGGACTGGTTGGATCTCCTTGCAGTCCAAGGGACTCTCAAGACTCTTCTCCAACACCACAGTTCCAAAGCATCAATTCTTCCACACTCAGCTTTCTTTATAGTCCAACTCTCACATCCATACATGACCACTGGAAAAACCAGAGCCTTGACTAGACAGACATTTGTTGACAAAGTAATGTCTCTGCTTTTTAATATGCTGTCTAGGTTGGTCATAACTTTCCTTCCAAGGAGTAAGCATCTTTTAATTTCATGGCTGCAATCACCATCTACAGTGATTTTAGACCCCCCCAAAATAAAGCCAACAACTGTTTCCACTGTTTTCCCATCAATTTGCCATGAAGTGATAGGACCAGATGCCACAATCTTAGTTTTCTTAATGTTGAGTTTTTAGCCAACTTTTTCGCTCTCCACTTTCACTTTCATCAAGAAGCTCTTTAGTTCTTCTTCCCTTTCTGCCATAAGGATGGTGTCATCTGCATATCTGAGGTTATTGATATTTTTCCCGGCAATCTGGATTCCAGCTTGTGTTTCCTCCAGCTCAGTGTTTCTCATGATGTACTCTGCATGTAAGTTAAATAATCAGAGTGACAATATACAGCCTTGACGTATTCCTTTTCCTATTTGAAACCAGTCTGTTGTTCCATGTCCACTTCTAACTGTTGCTTCCTGACCTGCATACAGGTTTCTCAAGAGGCAAGTCAGGTGGTCTGTAATTCCCATCTTTTTCAGAATGTTCCACAGTTTATTGTGATCCACAGAGTAAAAGGCTTTGGCATAGTCAGTAAAGCAAAAATAGATGTTTTTCTGGAACTCTCCTGCTTTTTCAGTGATCCAGTGGATGTTGGCAATTTGATATCTAGTTCCTCTGCCTTTTCTAAAATCAGCTTGAACACCTGGAAGTTCACGGTTCACGTATTGCTGAAGCCTGGGTTGGAGAATTTTAAGCTTTACTTTACTAGCGTGTGAGATGAGTGTAACTGTTTGTAATTTGAGCATGCTTTGGCTTTGCCTTTCTTAGGGATTGAAATAAAAATTGACCTTTTCCAGTGCTGTGGCCACTGCTGAATTTTCCAAATTTGCTAGCATATTGAGTGGCGCACTTTCACAGCATCATCTTTCAGGATTTGAAATAGCTCAACTGGAATTCCATCACCTCCACTACCTTTGTTTTTAGTGATGCTTTCTAAGGCCCATTTTACTTCACATTCCAGGATGTCTGGCTCTAGTTGAGTGATCACACCATCATGATTATCTGGGTTGTGAAGATCTTTTTAGTACAGTTGTTCTGTGTATTCTTGCCACCTCTTCTTAGTATCTTCTGCTTCTGTTAAATCCCTACAATTTCTGTCCTTTATTGAACCCATCTTTGCATGAAATTTTCCCTTGGCATCTCTAATTTTCTTGAACAGATCTCTAGTCTTTCCCATTCTGTTGTTTTCCTCTATTTCTTTTCATTGATTGCTGAGGAAGTCTTTCTTATCTCTCCTTGCTATTCTTTGGAACTCTGCACTCAAATGGGTATGTCTTTCATTTTCTCCTTTTCTTTTCACTTCTCTTCTTTTCACAGCTATTTGTAAAGCCTCCTCAGACAGCCATTTTGCTTTTTTGCATTTCTTTTTCTTGGGGATGGTCTTGATTCCTGTCTCCTGTAGAAATTGTCACAAACCTCCATCCATAGTTCATCAGGCACTCTGTCTATCAGATCTAGTCTCTTAAATTTATTTCTCACTTTCACTGTATAGTAATAAGGGATTTGATTTAGGTCATACCTGAATGGTCTCGTGGTTTTCCCCACTTTTATCAATTTCAGTCTGAATTTGGCAATAAGTTCATGATCTGAGCCATAGTCTGCTCCTAGTCTTGATTTTGCTGAATGTTTAGAGCTTCTCCATCTTTGGCTGCAAAGGATATAATCAGTCTGATTTTGGTATTGACAATCTGGTGATGTCTATGTGTAGAGTCTTTTCTTGTGTTTTTGGAAGTGGATGTTTACCATGACCAGTGTGTTCTCTTGGCAGAATTTTATTAGACCATGTCCTGCTTCATTCTGTATTCCAAGGCCAAATTTACCTGTTACTCCAGGTATTTCGTGACTTCCTACTTTTGCATTTCAGGCCCCTATAATGAAAAGGACATCTTTTTTTATGTTTGTTAGTTCTAGAAGGTTTTGTAGGTCTTCATAGAGCTGTTCCACTTCAGCTTCCTTAGCATTACTGGCCGGGGCATAGACGGGGATTACCGTGATATTGAATGGTTTGTCCTGGAAACGAACAGAGATCATTCTGTCATTTTTGAGATTGTATCCAAGTACAGCATTTTGGACTCTTTTATTGACTATGATGGCTATTCCATTTCCTCTAAGGGATTCCTGCCCACAGTAGTACATAAAATGGTCATCTGAGTTAAATTCACCCATTTCAGTCCATCTTAGTTCGCTGATTCCTAGAATGTCGATGTTCACTTTTGCCATCTCCTGTTTGACCACTTCCAATCCCATTGTTCATTGCAGCACCATTTACAGTAGCTAGAACATGGAAGCAACCTAGATGTTCCTTGACACAGGAATGGATAAACAAGTAGTGATACATATATACAATGGAATATTACTTAGCCATAAAAAGGAACACATCTGAGTCAGTTGTAATGAGGTGGATGAACCTAGAACCTATTACACAGAGTGAAGTAAGTCAGAAAGATAAATATCATATTCTAATGCATATACATGGAATCTAGAAAAATGGTACTGAAGAATTTATGTACAGGTCAACAATGTAGAAACAGACATAGAGACATTCTTATGAACATGGAAAGAAGGGAGGAGAAGGTGAGATGTATAGAAAGAGTGACATGGAAGCTTACATAACCGTATGTAAAATAGATAGCCAACAGGAATTTGCTGTATGGCTCAGGAAGCTTAAACAGTGCCTATGTATCAACCTAGAGGGGTGGAATGGGGAGTGAGATGGGAGGGAGGTTCAAAGGGAGGGGGTATATGTATACCTATGGCTGATTCATGTTGAGGTTAGACAGAAAACAGTAAAATTCTATAAAGTAATTATCCTGCAATAAAAAAGTTAAAAAATAAGTTTTTTTAAATAACACAAAATTTGACTTAGTGATAAATTTCACATAAAATATACAATATCTGTATATGACAAGCTGTTTCTGAAAGTAATTAAGTAGACCTACATAAGTGGAGTAATGCACTGTGTTCATGAATTAGATGTTTCAAGCTGTTTAGACATCAATTCTTCCCAAATTTATTTGAAATCCCAATCAAAATAACAACAGGCTTTTTTTTTTCTTTTTGCAGCAGGATGTTTCTAAAATTTATACAGAAATGCAAGAGATATTTGGAGAAAGAAATGTCAACCAACTCCAGCATTCTTGCTTGGAGATCCCCATTGACAGAAGAGCCTGGCAGGCTACAGTCCATGATGTTGCAAAGAGTTGGACATGACTGAGTGACTGAGCATGCATGAAAGGAATATTATGTAAGAAAAGTAATCTTAAAAAGAACAAAGTTGTAGGGCTTCCATACTTGATTTCAATACTTATTACAAAATACAGTAGCCAAGACAGCATAGTAGTAGTGGAAAGGTAGTCAAATAGATTAATGAAACAGAGAAGGAAGTGCAAAAACAGACTTGCACATATTATCCCAATTGATTTTTGACCAAAAAACGAAAAAAAAAAAAAGAAAAAAAAAGAAAAAAACAACCTGACCATACTAGGTAGAAGTGAAGATGTGATGAGATTGGAACTCTCATATACCACTTGTTGGAGTACAACTACTATTTAAACAGTTGGGCATTTCCTTAAAACACACACACACACACACACACACACACACACACACACACACACAAAGATTAGAACTAAAATTAAATATTCACCTATCATATGATCCAGCCATTGCACTCATATATATGAAAGTAGGTGTTCACATGAAGACTGGACAAGTATACTTTTAACTGCTTTATTTGTAATAGCCAGAAAGCAGAAAACCTCAAATGTCTATTAAGTTAATGAATAAACAAACTGTGGTATAATCATACAATAAAATACTACCTGGCAATGCAAAGGGAAAAAGGACTGATACATGCAACTATGTGAGTGAATCTCAAAATAACTAGGTTGAGTGAAAAAGGTCAGAAAAAAAAAAAAAAAGATGCCAACTGTATAACTCCATTTGTATAAAATTTTAGAAAATACAAACTAATGTAGTGGCAGAAAGTAGATCATCGTTTGCCTAGGGTTTGGGAGGGAGGTGGTAAAAGAAGCAAAAGGAGTAATCAACAAGGGGCATAAATAATCTTTTTTGGTTGCCAGATATGGGATATTCTCCCTGTCTTCATTGCAGGCATTGGATATGGGTGCGTACGTATAAGTTGCTTCAGTAGTGTCTGACTTTTTGCGACTCCACAGATTATATTCTGCCAGGCTCCTCTGTCCATAGGATTCTTCAGGCCAGAAAACTGGAGTAGATTGCCATTACCTTCTCCAGAAGCTCTTCCTGACCCAGGGATTGAACCCACATCTCTTATGTCTCCTGCATAGGCAGGCCAGTTCTTTACCACTAGGGCCACCTATGCACATACCAAAATTTATCAGTTGTAGATTTCAATTTCAGTATATTATATTAAGTTATATTTCAACAAAATAAAAATTAAAAAAGATAAAAATAAAAAGAGTGGGAAAAAGGCAAAATGAAAATAAAGAGAATTCTGACTTTCATTGATCATGTCTCCAGAGTTTCTTTTATTTCTTCTTGACATAGCAAACATGTAACACAAATATCAGTGCCACTGGAATCATGAAGAACTTTGTGAGATTCCCATTTATTTCTTTCAGCATTTGACATTTTTGGAATTGACTTAACCTACTTGTACCTGCTTTTCAAAATCTGTACAAATATAACCTGCTTTTTAATAAATATGTGAAAACATATGTACCACCAAAAGCTAGCAAAATAATTTACATAAATCCTCCTTCTCACAGTATCCTGACTAAATTTTATTACAGCTTTGCCCTTCCAATGTGATAAGCAAATTTAATTTTCTGTTGGTGAGATTTTCATAATTTGGTTTCCTTTCAAACACTGTTCTGTAATTCACAAAATATATCTCTCCAATTTCAATGTCAATTTCTTTTACCTACTGTCATCCAACTAAGAGAAAAAGACCAATGAAAAGTTACCTATGCTCTCCAAAGTATGTAAACTCAAGTTTTATGTTAGTAAACATGACGCATTTTAAATCTGAAACCTATTTTGCCTTTATTCAGCTCAAACTTCTTTTAACTATGTTGAAAACAATTGTCTTCTGACTGCATCTCTACACTGAAATCAGTTAGTTTTATAGTTCAGGGAGGCATTAGAATTGTTATATGAATAACATGTAATAATTTGGGATCTTATCAATTATCACACTAAAAATGTTAAATAAAATTCTGGACTTTTAAGCATTTAAGCCACACTGATATACTGTGGAACATTCTGAAAGAGATGGGAATACCAGACCACCTGACCTGCCTCTTGAGAAATCTGTATGCAGGTCAGGAGGCAGCAGTTTAGAACTGGACATGGAACAACAGACTGGTTCCAAATAGGAAAAGGAGTACGTCAAGGCTGTATATTGCTACCTTGATTATTTAACTTATATGCACAGTACATCATGAGAAACGCTGTGCTGGATGAAGCACAAGCTGGATTCAAGATTGCTGGGAGAAATATCAATAACATGAGATATGCAGATGACACCACCCTTATGGCAGAAAGTGAAGAGGAACTAAACAGCCTCTTGATGAAAGTGAAAGAGGAGAGTGAAAAAGTTGGCTAAAAACTCAACATTAAGAAAACTAAGATTGTAGCATCCGGTTCTATCACTTCATGGCAAATTGATGGGAAAACAGTGGAAACAATGGCTGGCTTTATTTTGGGGGGCTCTGAAATCACTGTAGATAGTGATTGCAGCCATGAAATTAGAAGATGCTTACTCCTTGGAAGGAAAGTTATGATCAACCTAGACAGCATATTAAAAAGCAGAGACATTACTTTGTCAACAAAGGTCCATCTAGTCAAGGTTATGGTTTTTCCAGTAGTCATGTATAGATGTGAGATTTGGACTATAAAGAAAGCTGAGTGTGGAAGAATTGATGCTTTGGAACTGTGGTGTTGGAGAAGAGTCTTGAGAGTCCCTTGGACTGCAAGGAGATCCAACCAGTCAATCCTAAAGGAAATCAGTCCTGAATGTTCATTGGAAGGGCTGATGTTGAAGTTGAATCTTCAATATTTTGGCCATCGGATGCGAAGGGCTGACTCATTTGAAAGACCTTGCTGTTTGGAAAGATTGAAGGCAGTAGGAGAAGGAGACAGCAGAGGATGAGGTGATTAGATGGCATGACCAACTCAATGGACATGAGTTTGGGTAAACTCTGGGATTTGGTGTTGAGCAGGAAGTCCTGGCATGCTGCAGTTCATGGTGTCGCAGAGTCGGACACTACTGAATGACTGAACTGAAGTGATGTATGTCAGTGTGCAAATAAAATTCAAATGAGCTAAATAAAGTAATTCCAAAAGACAAATTTTGAAGAAGCACAGTTAGTTTGAATGGATTTTTTTTAGTTCAGAATTACTTTGAATTGAAAGGGTACAAATAAGATTTCATTGTTCTGGTCATATTGATATGAAGCTGTTATCTACTTAATTCTCAAAGGAAACACTTCCTTGTTAGTGAACAATTTTCATTCTCTTTTTGGATCTCCCTCAATAAACTGCAAACAATGGATTGCTATCAACAAAAGAATCTCATCTCAAGCAGAAATATAAAATAGTTGTAGCTAATCTTTGAACTTAAAAGGCTTAAAATCATGAGTGTGTGTAAATTAAAGGCTATAAGGTGAGTGATATTCCCAAACAAGTTCTGAAATATTTAACTGTCACTGGTAACAATTTATGAAGTAGATATGTAGACATTTGCCTGGTAGATCTGAGGGGCATGTTAATGGAGTACAATGAAGACAGATAGCACCATTCTGGTACCACTGAGCAGACAGCCGCCTCATGAAACACTTCTTAGCTGGAGCACATCAATCTCTTATGATGGCTGCTCAGATTAGACAGGGAAGCACACTCCTGTGAATCTTAAAAGGCCATTTCTGTCTCTTGTGAAGTTGTTTAACTTTGTTTTCATTTTATGGAGCCTGGCTGAGAGCTAACCCACACAGGATTTGACAGATCGACTTTTATAAAATACCTGGGAAGAGTGGATTTTTACTGAAAACATAAATTACAAATTTCACACAATAAACTGAACTTGGCATTAACTTGAGACACTCTAAGATGGTGTTTATTATTTATTACTTTTTTCATAGATTATTTATAGATGGACTCATATTTTTGTGACATAGTTTGATCTGTTACAGTTTAGAATGTGATACCTGATAGTCGGAAGGCAAACTTTGCACAGTACAGGTTTAATTATTTTGAAACCTAAGTTATATGGTTTATGATTCACTTGAAATTATTAAGACACCCTGAGGAAAACATCAAATAACTTTTCCTGGACAATCAATAAGATGACAATTTGATATGCTGAAAGCAACCTCCCAAATGCACCGCTGTCATTCTTCACTCAGTATCATGCCCAACAGTGATATAATACAAAATGTGGTATCATGTATTTTTCAGAAATGATTTGTTT
The DNA here is from genome assembly GCF_016772045.2 of Ovis aries. Classification (NCBI taxonomy): domain Eukaryota; kingdom Metazoa; phylum Chordata; class Mammalia; order Artiodactyla; family Bovidae; genus Ovis; species Ovis aries. The sequence goes on from NC_056054.1 coordinate 137,715,748, forward strand.
CTAGGATTTGTAAACCTGTAGCAATGTAAAGACAAAGTAAACAATACCAATATTCAACCTATATTCATAAGTTTATATCTAAAAACAAGTGCAATCTATTATTGAAGATAACATCAGCAGGAAGCATATCATGTTTTTTTGTTTGTTTGTTTGATTGTTTGTTTTGACTAATAAACACAGTTGGTCAAACTAAATGCATAGAGACACACTCTTGAAAATATTGTTATAAAATTTAAACATTCCTAGGAGACCAAAGTCCTTTGACATGAATTTTGTGCATCTTTCAAATAAGAGATGGTTCCTGGCTGAATGATGACTGCTGCAGAATAAGAATGATCTTCAGAGGGTGATGCCTGTATTCTACAACATCTTATCACACATCAGTATCTACTGTCATTTTTCCAGCCTCAGTCTTCTCCACTCACCCTGTGTGTGCACTGGATTCTTTATCTGCCAAGTTAAAGTTTCTCTCATTTCCTAGTCCATTTTAGGCTTAAATCTGTAAATACTAAAAGCACCTATACTTCCTCTTCTCAAGAAGGTCATTACTTCATTTTCCCTTCTAGCAGTCTGATCTTGGACACAGGACTCCAAGCGTGACCAATAACCTGAAAGTGAAATATGATAATGGAAAAGCAGATGGACAGTGCTCTATCTCATCAGTCTGTTCAGCTCTAATTAAGCTTTTCTCTCATACTTGGGTTCTGTCATCTGAAGCTCAGAGACCCAAGTCCTAGTTTCTCACCTCTTGTCATCAGTCTTCTAGTTCTTAGCTTGAGTATCTGTTGTTCAGTTGCTAAGTCATGCCCGACTCTTTGTGACCCCATGAACTACAACACACCAGACTCCTCTGTCCATGGGGATTTTCAGGCAAGAACACTGGAGTGGATTGACATTCCTTTCTCCAGGATATCTTCCCAGATCAGAGGTCAAATCAATGTCTCCTGCACTGACAGGTGGATTCTCTACCCATGAGTATTTGTACCACTAACTAAACTGATGCTTTAGTTTCTTGAGAACATGAAATCCTGTCAGGGTCTGTTCTTTTATTTCTCTATACAAGTATGCACTTGTCAATGTCTACACGGGTTCAATCTCCAAATTTCAAATACTATCTGACAAGATTTCTGCATGACGCTGACCCTACTCAGAATTTTCTTTTTCTTTTCTTTTATTTTTATAATTTATTTATTTTAATTGGAGGCTAATTACTCTATAGTATTGTAGTGGTTTTGCTATACATTGACATGAATCAGCCATGGGTGTACATGTACTCCCCATACTGAAACCCCTTCCACCTCCCTCCCATCCCATCCCTCTGGGTCATTCCAGCGCACCAGCCCTGAGCACCCTGTCTCATGTGTTGAACCTGGACTGGCAATCTGTTTCACATATGATAATATACATGTTTCAATGCTATTCTCTCAAACCATCCCACATTTGCCTGTTCCCACAGAGTCCAAAAGACTGTTCTATACATCTGTGTCTCTTTTGCTGTCTTTCACATAGGGTTATCATTACCATATTTCTACATTTCATATATATGCGTTAGTATACGGTATTGGTGTTTTTCTTTCTTACTTCACTTACTTGACTCTGTGAAGGCACCAGTTTCATCCATAATAGGCACCAGTTTCTTCCACCTATTTAGAACTGATTCAAAATGTATTCTTTTTAATGGCTGAGTAATATCCCATTATGTATATGTACTACAGCTTTCTTATACAGTCGTCTGGTGATGGACATCCAGGTTGCTTCCATGTCCTGGCTATTATGAACAGTGTTGCGATGAACATTGGGGTACACGTGTCTCTTTCAGTTCTGGTTTCCTTGGTGTTTATGCCCAGCAGTGGGATTGCTGGGTCATATGGCAGTTCTATTTCCAGTTTTTAAGGAATCTCCACACTGTTATCCATAGTATCTGTACTAGTTTGCATTCCCACCAAAAGTGTAAGAGGGTTTCCTTTTCTCCACACCCTCTCCAGCATTTATTGTTTGTAGACTTTGGGATAGCAACCATTTTGACCGATGTAAGATGGTACCTAATTGTGGTTTTCATTTGTATTTCTCTGATAATGAGTGATGTTGAGCATCTTTTCATGTGTTTCTTAGCCATCTGTATATCTTCTTTGGAGACATGTCTGTTTAGTTCTTTGGCCCATTTTCCGATTGGGTCATTTATTTTGCTGGAATTGAGCTGCAGGTGTTGCTTGTATATTTTTGAAATTAATTATTTGTCAGTTGCTTCATTTGCTTTTACTTTCTCCCATTCTGAAGGCTGTCTTTTCACCTTGCTTATAGTTTCCTTTGTTGTGCAGAAACTTTCAGTTTTAATTAGGTCCCATTTATTTCTTTTTGCTTTTATTCTGGGAGGTGGATCATAGAGGATCCTGCTGTGATTTATGTCAAAGAGTGTTTTGCCTAAGTTCTCTTCTAAGAGTTTTATAGTTTCTGGTCTTACGTTATAGATCTTTAATCATTTTGAGTTTATTTTTGTGTATGGTGTTAGAAAGTGTTCTAGTTTCATTTTTTTACAAGTGGTTGACCAGTTTTCCCAGCACAACTTGTTAAAGAGATTGTCTTTAATCCATTGTATATTCTTGCCTCCTTTGTCAAAGATAAGATATCCATAGGTGTGTGGCTTTATCTCTGGGCTTTCTATTTTGTTCCATTGATCTATATTTCTGTCTTTGTGCCAGTACCATACTGTTTTGATGACTGTGGCTTTGTAGCAGAGCCTGAACTCAGGCAAGTTGATTCCTCCAGTTCCATTCTTCTTTCTCATGATTGCTTTGGCTATTCGAGGTTTTTTTTTGTATTTCCATACAAATTGTGAAATTATTTGTTCTAGTTCTGTGAAAAATACTGCTGGTAGCTTGATAGGGATTGCATTGAGTCTATAGATTGCTTTGGTTAGTATAATCCTTTTTATTATATCGATTGTTCCAATCCATGAACATGGTATATTTCTCCATCTATTTGCATTCTCTTTGATTTCTATCACCAGTGTTTTATAGTTTTCTATGTATATATATAAGTCTTTAGTTTCTTTAGGAAGATATATTCCTAAGTATTTTATTCTTTTCATTGGAATGGTGAATTGAATTGTTTCATTAATTTCTCTTTCTGTTTTCTCATTACTAGTCTATAGGAATACAAAGGATTTCTCTGTGTTAATTTTATATCCTGAAACTTTACTATAATTATTGATTAGCTCTAGTAATTTTCTGGTGGAGCCTTAAGGGTTTTCTATATAGAGGATCATGTCATCTGGAAACAGTGAGAGTTTTACTTCTTCTTTTCCAATCTGGGTTCCTTTTATCTCTTTTTCTGCTCTGATTGCTGTGGCCAAAGCTTCCAAAGTTATGCTGAATAGTAGTGGTGAGAGTGGGCACCCTAGTCTTGTTCCTGACTTTAGGGGAAATGTTTCAATTTTTCACCATTGAGGATAATATTTGCTGTCGGTTTGTCACATAGCTTTTATTATGTTGAGGTATGTTCCTTCTATTCCTGCTTTCTGGAGGGCTTTTATCATAAATGGATGTTGAATTTTGTCAAAAGCTTTCTCTGTATCTATTGAGATAATCATATGGTTTTTATCTTTCTATTTGTTACTGTGGTGTATTACATTGATTGATTTGTGGATATTGAAGAATCCTTGCATCCCTGGGATAAAGCCCACTCGGTCATGATGTCTGATCTTTTTAATATATTGTTGGATTCTGTTTGCTAGAATTTTGGTGATGATTTTTTTAATCTATATTCATTAGTGATATTCTCCTTGACTTGTGTGTGTGTGTGTATGTGTGTGTGTGGCATCTTTGTCTGATTTTGATATCAGAGTAATGATATCATAGAATGAGTTTGGAAGTTTACCATCCTCTACAATTGTCTGGAAGAGTTTGATTAGGATAAGTTTTAGCTCTTCTCTAAATTTTTGGTAGAATTCAGCTGTGAAGCCATTTGGTCTTGGGCTTTTGTTTCCTGGAAGATTTTTGATTACAGTTTCTATTTCTGTGCATGTGATGGGTCTGTGAAGATTTTCTAAATCTTCTTGGTTCAGTTTTGAAAAGTTATACTTTTCTAAAGATTTGTCAGTTTCTTCCAAGTTGTCCATTTTATTGGCGTATAGTTGCTGATAGTAGTTTCTTATGATCCTTTGTATTTCTGTGTCGTCTGTTGTGATTTCTCCATTTCCAATTCTAATTTTGTTGAATTGATTTTTCTCCCTTTGTTTCTTGATGAGTCTGGCTAATGGTTTGTCAATTTTATTTATCTTCTCAAAGAACCAGATTTTAGCTTTGTTAATTTATGCTATGGTCTCTTTTGTTTCTTTTGCATTTGTTTCTGCCCTAATTTTTAAGATTTCTTTCCTTCTACTAACCCTGAGGCTCTTCATTTCTTCCTTTTCTAGTTGCTTTACGTGTAGAGTTAGTTTATTTATTTGACTTTTTCTTGTTTCTCAAGGTAATCCTGTTTTGCTATGAACTTTCCCCTTAGCTCTATTTTTACAGTGTTCCGTATGTTTTAGGTTGTTGCATTTTCATTTTCAATCATTTCTATGCATATCTTGATTTTTTTAAATTTATTCTATGATTTATTAGTTATTCAGAAGCATTATGTTCAGCATCCATATGTTGGTACTTTTACTAGTTTTTCTCCTGTAATTGACATCTAATCTTACTGCATTGTGGTCAGAAAAGATGCTTGGAATGATTTCAATTTTTTTGAATATACCAAGGCTAGATTTATGGCCCAGAATGTGATCTATCATGGAGAAGCTTCCATGTGGACTTGAGAAAAAGGTGAAATTCATTGTTTTGGGCTGAAATGTCCTATAGATATCAATTAGGTCTAACTGATCCATTGTATCATTTAAAATTTGTGTTTCCTTGTTAATTTTCTGTTTAGTTGATCTATAGGTGTGAATGGGGTATTACAGTTTCCCACTATTATCATGTTATCATTAATTTCCCCTTTCATAGTTGTTAGCATTTGACTTACATATTGCAGTGCTCTTATGTTGGATGCATATATATTTATACTTGTTATATCTTCTTTTTGGATTGATCCTTTAATCATTATGTAGTGACCTTCTTTGTCTCTTTCACAGATTTTATTTTAGACTATTTTATCTGATATGAGTATTGCTACTCCTGCTTTCTTTTGAACTCTATTTGCATGGATTATCTTTTTCCAGGCCTTCACTTTCAGTCATATGTGTCCCTTGTATTGAGGTGGGTATTTTGTAGACAACATATATAGGAGTTTTGTTTTTGTATCCATTCACCCAGTCTTTGTCTTTTGGTTGAGGCATTCAACCCATTTACATTTAAGGTAATTATTGATAAGTATGATCCCATTGCCATTTACTTTGTTGTTTTGGGCTCAAGTGTATACACCCTTTCTGTGTTTCCTGTCTAGAGAATATCTTTAAGAATTTGTTGAAGAGCTGGTTTGGTTTTGCTGAATTCTCTCAGCTTTTGGTTGTAAAGTTTTGATTTCTCCTTCATATTTGAATGAGATCCTTGCTGGGTGCAGTAAATCTGGGCTATAGGCATTTCTCTTTCATCACTTTAAGTATGTCCTGTCATTCCCTTCTGGCCTGAAGATTTTCTTTTGAAAGATCCGCTGTTATCCTTATGGGAATCCCCTTGTGTGTGTGTGTGTGTGTTTTCCTACTTTTAATATTTGCTCTTTGTGTTTCATCTTTGTTAATTTGATTAATGTGTGTCTTGGGGTGTTTTGCCTTGGGTTTATCCTGTTTGGGGCTCTCTGGTTTTCTTGGACTAGGGAGACTATTTCCTTCCCCATTTTAGGGAAATTTTCAACTTTTATCTCCTCAAGTATTTTCTCATGGTCTTTTTTTTTTTTTTTTCTTTTTGTCTTCTTCTTCTGGGACTCCTATGATTCGAGTCTTGGTGCATTTAATATTGTCCTAGAGGTCTCTGAGATTGTCCTCATTTCTTTTAATTCATTTTTCTTTTTTTCCTCTCTGATTCATTTATTTCTACCATTCTATCCTCTATTTCACTAAACCTATCTTCTGCCTCCGTTATTCTACTATTTGTTGCCTCCAGAGTGTTTTTTATCTCATTTATTGCATTATTCACTATATATTGATTCTTTTTTATTTCTGCTAGGTCCTTGTTAAACCTTTCTTGCGTCTTCTCAATCCTTCTCTCTAGGTTATTTATCTGTGATTCCATTTTGATGTCAAGATTTCAGATCATTTTTTACTATCATTATTCAGAATTCTTTATCAGGTAGATTCCTTATCTCTTCCTCTTTTGTTTGGTTTGGTGGGCATTTATCCTGTTCCTTTACCTGCTGGGTATTCCTCTGTCTCTTCATCTTCTTTATATTGCTGTGTTTGGGGCAGCCTTTCCGTATTCTGAAAGTTTGTGGATTTCTCTTTATTGTGGAGTTCCTTGCTGTGCATGGGGTTTGACGGGTGGCTTGTCAAGGTTTCCTGGTTAAGGTAGCTTGCACTGGTGTTCTGGTGGGTGGAACTGTATTTCTTCTCTCTACTGTGCAATGAAATGTACAGTAGTGAGAGTTTTGCCAAGAAAATGCACTGGTTATAGCAAACACTCTCTTGCAACAACACAAGAGAAGACTCTACACATGGACATCACCAGATGGTCAATACTGAAATCAGATTGATTATATTCTTCGCAGCCAAAAGTGGAGAAGCTCTATGCAGCCAGCAAAAACAAGACCAGGAGCTGACTGTGGCTCAGCTCATGAACTCCTTATTGCCAAATTCAGACTTAAGTTGAAGAAAGTAGGGAAAACCGCTAGACCATTTAGGTATGACCTAAATCAAATCCCTTATGATTATAGAGTGGAAGTGAGAAAGAGATTCAAGGGCCTAGATCTGACAGATAGAGTGCTTGATGAACTATAGGATGAGGTTCGTGACATTGTACAGGAGACTGGGATCAAGACCATCCCCATGGAAAAACAATGCAAAGAAGAAAAATGGCTGTCTGGGGAGGCAATGCAAATAGCTGTGAAAAGAAGAGAAGCGAAAAGCAAAGGAGAAAAGGAAAAATATAAGCATCTGAATGCAGACTTCCAAAGAATAGCGAGAAGAGACAAGAAAGCCTTCTTCAGTGATCAATGCAAAGAAATAGAGGAAAAGAACAGAATGAAAGACTAGAGATCTCCTCAAGAAAATTAGAGATACCAAGGGAACATTTCATGCAAAGATGGGCTCGATAAAGGACAGAAATGGTCTGGACCTAACAGAAGCAGAATATATTAAGAAAAGGTGGCAAGAATATACAGAAGAACTATACAAAAAATATCTTCATGGCATGGATAATCACAATGGTGTGATTACTCATCTAGAGCCAGACATTCTAGAATGTGAAGTCAAGTGGGCCTTCAAAAGCATCACTACGAACAAAGCTAGAGGAGGTGATGGAATTCCAGTGGAGCTATTTCAGATTCTGAAAGATGATGCTGTGAAATTGCTGCACTCAATATGCCAGCAAGTTTGGAAAACTCAGCAGTGGCCACAGGACTGGAAAAGGTCAGTTTTCATTCCAATCCCAAAGAAAGGCAAAGCCAAAGAATGCTCAAACTACCACACAATTGCACTCATCTCACATTCTAGTAAACTAATGCTCAAAATTCTCCAAGCCAGGCTTCAACAATATGTGAACCATGAACTTCCTGCTGTTCAAGCTGGTTTTAGAAAAGGCAGAGGAACCAGAGATCAAATTGCCAACATCTGCTGGATCATGGAAAAAGCGAGAGAGTTCCAGAAAAAGACATCTATTTCTGCTTTAATGACTATGCCAAAGCCTTTGACTGTGTGGATCACAATAAACTGTGGAAAATTCTTCATGAGATGGGAATACCAGACCACCTGACCTGCCTCTTGAGAAATCTGTATGCAGGTCGGGAAGCAACAGTTAGAACTGGACATGGAACAACAGACTGGTTCCAAATGGGGAAAGGAGTACGTCAAGGCTGTATATTGTTATCCTACTTATTTAACTTATATGCAGAGTACATCATGAGAAACGCTAGAGTGGAAGAAACACAAGCTGGAATCAAGATTGCCAGGAGAAATATCAATAACCTCAGATATGCAGAGGACAGCACCGTTATGGCAGAAAGTGAAGAGGAGCTAAAAAGCCTCTTGATGAAAGTGAAAGAGGAGAGTAAAAAGTTGGCTTAAAGCTCAACATTCAGAAAATGGAAGATCATGTCATCCGGTCCCATCACTTCATGGGAAATAGATGGGGAAACAGTGGAAACAGTGTCAGACTTTATTTTTGGGGGGCTACAAAATCACTGCAGATAGTGATTGCAGCCATGAAATTAAAAGAAGCTTACTCCTTGGAAGAAAAGTTATGAGCAACCTAGATAGCATATCCAAAAGCAGAGACATTACTTTGTCGACTAATGTCCATCTAGTCAATGCTATGTTTTTTCCTGTGGTCATGTATGGATGTCAGAGTTGGACTATGAAGAAGGCTGAGCGCCAAAGAATTGATGCGTTTGAACTGTGGTGTTGGAGAAGACTCTTGAGAATCCCTTGGACTGCAAGGAGATCCAACGAGTCTATTCTGAAGGAGATCCGTCCTGGGATTTCCTGGAAGGAATGATGCTAAAGCTGAAACTCCAGTACTTTGTCCACCTCATGCGAAGAGTTGACTCACTGGAAAAGACTCTGATGCTGGGAGGGATTGGGGGCAGTAGGAGAAGGGGACGACCGAGGATGAGATGGCTGGATGGCATCACCGACTAGATAGACGTGAGTCTGAGTGAGCTCCGGAAGATGGTGGTGGACAGGCAGGCCTGGCGTGCTGCGATTCATGGGGTCGTAAATAGTTGGTCACGACTGAGCCACTGAACTGAACTGAACTGAAACATATCAGAGATGATTGATGAGACTTACCATTCTGTGTAGTCTGTTCTATTATATCTGATGCTTTTAGAAAATGTGTATTGTATAAATAGGTTTTACTAAACAATTAATAGAAAAGGGAAGTCTATTTATTAAACTGAATATCTCCTTCAGTATATGAAAATCATGCTCTTCATACAGAAAAAAATACATATCTTGTTAAAAACTCTGGTTATATACATAATATCACAAAAATGTAACTGAATTTTCCACTTACTGTGATATAATGTAAAACATATTACTTGCAATATATAATATATAGTATATGAAATATAAGCAATAATGCATAAATTATATGCAGCATATAATATGTAATATATAATGAATCCAAGTTATATCTTAGTATATAACATAATAAGACATGTGGAACATATAAATTTGTTTCCTTTATTAACAGGCATCTTTGTTGTCTGGTGTATGTCTCTGGCCTCAAGTGTTCTTCTTTAGCTCATATATCTATCATTTATTTGCTTTTCTTATATTTTAATACAATTTATTTCATATCATTAAAAGGTTATATGAAATAAAGTTTAGTGATAACTAAATTTAAAATTAAAGAAAAAAATACAGCACATGTTTCAAAGAGTCGATTGGAGAGAGTTCAGAGGTAGAGACAATTTAAAGTCTTAGAGACAGTTCAGAGAAATTAACAGAAGATAATAGACATTACTGCCTTTCATGAACCTTAAAGAAAATGGTCCCAAACGAGCTGGGTCTATGAGAGAGGGCTACTCCCAAAAAGCTGTTCCTTTGATAGGCAGCCACTGTCAATTATAGCCATCATGGAGGAAGGACAATCAAGGGTAGTGTGTAAGAAGAAAAATCTCTTTTGCTCTCAGTATTAATATGCTTGCACTTCGCCATAACAAAATACCTAAAACTTGGTCTGTTTAACAACAGTCTTTTTTTTTTTTTTTTTCCTTTTGGCTGCAAGGCATGTGGGATCTTTAGTTCCCCCACTAGGTATTAAACCCATGTCCCCTGAAGCAGAATCACAGAGAGTTAACTGCTGGACTACCAGGGAAATCAAACAGCAAACTTTCATTTTCTCATAGTTCTGGGGACTTATACGTCTGAGCTCAGAGTGTTGGAAAATTTGGCTTCTTCTGAGAAGTCTGGCTTTACCTGCTTTTGTCTGTACATTTACATCCCTGGAATCTCCCCCTGATGTTCTAATTTCTTTTTCTTATATTGACACAAGTCAGATTGCATTAGGTTCCACCCTAAGGGCTTAATTTCAACTTATTTACCTCTTTAAATGCCCCATCTTCACATTCTGATGCACTGGGAGTGAATTTCCAAAATATGAATTTTTTGTGGACACAATTCAATCCATAGCACTCTCTAATCATGAGTAACCCTCATTGCCCATAGAGGCCACAGGGCACAAAAAACCTGCATACTGTTTTTGGAGGTAAGGGGGTTTTTTTGGAAAGGCCAATGGAAAATGTTTAGCACTCTTGAGTAACATCTTCTGCATTTGTTTTAGCAAAGTATAAACTAAAACATTCACTTTTTTTCTATAAAACATAAAACTATTATAGCATAACATTTCACTAAATTTGCTTAATAAAATATGTTTATCCATTTGAAACATCCTAATATTTCAATTTATCCACAAACTATAGAGCTCTATATTTTTTCTCCATCTTACTATAAATTTCCAATAGCCAAGTGTAGTAAACTTTTTCAACGTGTACTCTCCTTCCATTACTGATATAGGATATTACCTCTCACTGGCCATAGCAAACAGCCTCTTCCAACAACACGAGAGAAGACTCTACACATGGACATCACCAGATGGTCAACACCAAAATCAGACTGATTTTACTGTTTGTAGCCAAAGATGGGGAAGCTCTATACAGTCAGCAAAAACAAGATGAGAAGCTGACTGTGGCTAAGATCACCAATTTCTTATTGCCAAATTCAGACTGAATTTGAAGAAATTGGGGAAAACCACGAGACCATTCAGGTATGACCTAAATCAAATCCCCTTATGATTATACAGTGGAAGTGAGAAATAAACTTAAAGAGCTAGATCTGATAGAGTGCCTGATGAACTATGGATGGAAGTTCATGAGATTGTACACGAGACAGGGATTAAGACCATCCCCAAGAAAAAGAAATGGAAAAGGGCAAAATGGCTGTCTTAGGGGGCCTTACAAATAGCTATGAAAAGAAGAGAAGGCAAAAGAAAAGGATAAAAGGAAAGATATAACCATCTGAACGCAGAGTTCTGAACAATGGCAAGGAGAGAGAAAGCTTTCCTCAGTGATCAATGCAAAGAAATAGCGGAAAATAATAGAATGGGAAAGACTAGAGATCTCTTCAAGAAAACAAAAGATACAAACGTAACATTTCATGCAAAAAAATGGTTTAATAAAGGACAGAAATGGTAGGGACCTAACAGAAGCAGAATATATTAAGAAGAGGTGGCAAGAATACACAGAAGAACTGTACAAAAAAGATCTTTACAACTCAGGTAATCACGATGGTGTGACCACTCACCTAGAGCCAGACATCCTGGAAAGAGAAGTCAAGTGGAGCTTAGGAAGCATCACTATGTACAAAGCTAGTGGAGGTTATAGAATTCCAGTTGAGCTATTTCAAATTCTAAAAGATGAGATTGTGAAGGTGCTGCACTCAATATGTCAGCAAATTTGAAAAACTCAGCGGTAGCCACAGGACTAAAAATGTCAGTTTTCATTCCAATCCCAAAGAAAGGCAATGCCAAAGAATGTTTAAGCTATCACAGAATTGCACTCATCTCACATGCTAGTAAAGTAATGCTCAAAATTCTCCAAGCCAGGCTTTAGCAATACATGAACTGTAAAATTCCAGATGTTCAAGCTGGTCTTAGAAAAGGCAGAGGAACCAGAGATCAAATTGCCAACATCTGCTGGATCATAGAAAAGACAAGAGAGTTCCAGAAAACCATCTATTTCTGCTTTATTGACTATGCCAAAGCCTTTCACTGTATGGATCACAATAAACTGTGGAAAATTCTGAAAGAGATAGGAATACCAGACCACCTGGCCTGCCTCTTGAGAAACCCATATACAGGTCAGGAAGCAGCAGTTAGAACTGGGCATGGAACAACAGACTGGTTCCAAATAGGAAAAGGAGTACGTCAAGGTTGTATATTGTGTATATTGTCACCCTGCCTATTTAACTTACATGCAGAGTACATCATGAGAAATGCTGGGCTGGAAGAAGCGCAAGCTGGAATCAAGATTGCTGGGAGAAATATCAATAACCTCAGATATGCAGATGACACCACCCTTTGGCAGAAAGTGAAGAAGAACTAAAGAGCCTCTTGATGAAAGTGAAAGAGGAGAGTGAAAAAGTTGGCTGAAAGTGCAACATTTAGAAAACTAAGATCGCGGTATCCAGTCCCATCACCTCATGGCAAGTAAATGGAGAAACAGTGGAAACAGTGGCAGACTTATTTTTCTCTCCTCCAAAATCACTGCAGATGGTGATTGCAGTCATGGAATTAAAAGATGCTTACTCTATGGAAGGAAAGTCATGACCAACCTAGACAGCATATTAAAAAGCAGAGACATTACTTTGCCAACAAAGGTCCGTGTGGTCGAGGCTATTGTTTTTCCAGTGGTTATGTGTGAATGCGAGAGTTGGACTATAAAGAATGCTGAGCACTGAAGAATTGATGCTTTTAAACTGTCCTGTTGAAGAGGATTCTTTAGATTCCTTTGGACTGCAAGGAGAGGTAACCAGTCCATTTTAAAGGAGATAAGTCCTGGGTGTTCATTGGTAGGACTGATTTTGAAACTGAAACTCCAATACTTTGGCCACCTGATGAGAAACGCTGACTCATTTGAAAAGGCCCTGATGCTGGGAAAGATTGAGGGTAGGAGGAGAAGGGGATGACAGAGGTTGAGATGGTTGGATGGCATCACTGACTCAATGGACATGGGTTTGGGTGGACTCCGAAAGTTGGTGATGGACAGGGAGGCCTGGCGTGCTGCAGTTCATGGGATTGCAAAGAGTTGGATATGACTGAGTGACTGACCTGAACTGAGACATTTTTTTAACTTATTGACATCAATATTCCACCCTATTCAACTCTTAAGTTATTCAAGAGCAGGGATCTTCTTGCTTCATGAAGGTCTGTACAATATGCAGTCATTATTCTGATGACTGTAAAACACAAATTTTATTCTAGAGTCATTGTAATCATTAGACTATTGTGATATCAGTTGCCCAATTTCATCCCAATTGGAACAAGATGTTCTAATTTAAATTGTTCTTTGTGATTAGCAGATTTGTTGCAGATAGCCATTTTCAGAGATTATATCTAAAATGTCTTGAGAATGTACTTTTGCTATTTTCCCTCTCAGTTCTGTTTTGGAAAATCACTTAGAAGTGAAAAGAAGTGCCCCGCTGCAGTAAAGAAAATGCCAGGTGTTTGTAGCCGTGATTGGTTTCCCATGTGGCAATAGTGGTAAATAATCCACCTGATAATGCAAGAGACCTGAGAGTCATGGATTGGGTCCCTGGTTCGGGAAGATCCCCAGAAGGAGACCATGGCAACACACTCCAGTATTCTGCCTGGAAAATTTCTTAGAGGAGCCTAGTGGGCTACAGTCCATAGTGTCACAAAGAGTCAGACATGACTGACACGACTTAACATACAAGCATGCACACCATTGTTATAAACTGACCAAGCCACAGTGAGTTAGCCAGTTGAGGAGTAAGGTTTTGGTGAGTATATTTGCTGCTCAATTCCTGAGCACAGTCATCAAAAGTGCCTGCAGCAGAGCTCAGGATACATTTGGGGGGTTTGCAAAGTCTTAGATTGGATCAGTTCAGTTCAGTTCAGTCACTCAGTTGTACTGACTCTTTGAGATTCCGTGGACTGCAGCATACCAGGCCTCCCTGTCCATCACCAACACCAGGCAGGAGTCCATTCAAACTCATGCCTATTGAGTCAGTGATGCCATTCGTCCATCTCATCCTCTGTTGTCACCTTCTCCTCTGACCTTTAATTTTTCCCAGCATCAGGGGTCTTTTCCAATGAGTCAGTTCTATGCATCAGGTGGCCAAAGTATTGGAGTTTCAGCTTCGGCATCAGTCTTTCCAATGAACACCCAGTGCTTCTTTCCTTTAGGATGGACTGGTTGGATCTCCTTGCAGTCCAAGGGACTCTCAAGAGTCTTCTCCAACACCACAGTTGGATCACAAGTCAGTAAACAAATCAGTTTATAGACCTGAATAAAATTTTAACTCACAGTTCTAGAGAACCACTTTGGATTCACTGATATTCTGAAGAATTAGAGGCTAGAAAGAAAATATATTTTAAAAATAAATCCTATGTGCCAAATATCTTGAGAGGCAGTTAACATTCCTTTTGTCTTACAGGCTAAAACTGAACTTGAGAGTGGGGAGGTCATTTTTCTAAATTTGCAGATCTGAAATTTTTCATGTCAACTTTTACTACAAAATCTCATACATTTGCCTATATTTTCTCCTCTTAAAGAAGCATGTGTGATTTTTCAGTAATATAATATTTTCTTTGTTTTATTTAATATTTTATATTGCAAAGGCTAATACTGTCTCCTTTTGTATGATCCTCATGTACCCACCATAGGGCTTTATAAAGGTCTTATTTATTGTTTGATTGAAAATGTCAGATAAGATCCTCCTCCTTAGCCAGAATTTAGCAAGATATATATGTACATAGATGCATTAACAGTGCTTAAAACAAACAAACAAATAAAAAAAAAAAAAGACCAAAGTGGTTGGTTGGGTGATGTTCACAGGACCTGCAGACTGACTTACCAAGAATTAGTGAAGAGAAACACATAAGTTGGTAGAAGACATTTGGGGTAAACCAAAAAATCAAAAGTACCAAAAGCAATAATGCTTAGCAATCTCTTAAAAAAAAAAACCCAAAACTGTGTTAGTGACACTCTTTAATGCATATATGATCCTAACATTGTATCAATTTTATCTTTAGCATGGCATTGAATTGGATATTTCTGGTTCTATATACTATCTATATTTTGGGCTTCTCAGATGGCAAGAGTGATAAAGAATCTGACGGCCAACGCAGGAGACATAGAGATGTGGGTTCAATTCCTGGATCAGGAAGATCTCCTGGAGGAGGGCATGGTAACCCATTTTATCATTTTACCTTTAACATGGCATTGAATTGGGTATTTCTGGTTCTTTATATTATCTATATATAGTATTGTTAAGTTAAATCTCAATTCTTATGCTTGGTGGTTGTGGAGATGCAAAAATAATGTATGTTCACAGATATATCAGTCTTATGCTAAAAAACATATAATTTATTATTGCTGGTTTTCTTTCAGAAATATAATTAGGACCTTCCTTGTGGTCCAGTGGCTAATAATCTGCCTGCCAGTGCTGGAGACATGGGTTCAATTCCTGGTCCAGGAAGATTCCCACATGGAGCAGGGCAACTAAGCCTGGGTGTGACAACTGCTGAGCCCATGCTCTACCATTCTCCACAACAAGAGAAGCCACTGTAATGAGAAGCCTGTGCACCACAAGTGGAGAGTAGCCCCTGATCTCTGCAATTAGAGAAA
The DNA here is from genome assembly GCF_016772045.2 of Ovis aries. Taxonomy (NCBI): domain Eukaryota; kingdom Metazoa; phylum Chordata; class Mammalia; order Artiodactyla; family Bovidae; genus Ovis; species Ovis aries. The sequence continues at coordinate 137,731,249 of NC_056054.1, forward strand.
GACTGCACACAGCAATGAAGACCCAGCACAACCAAAAATAATAAATAAATAAAATAAAGATGAATAAATATTATTAAATCTCTAAAAAAGGAACAATATTCCCTCTTCTGCGTTTACTATCAATGGACTCCTCATAATAAAAATCATTGTCATCACCATCATCACTAACATGAATTGAGTGTTCAGTGTGGGTTAGGAACTAAGTGCCTTGCCTACATTATTTCATCTAATTCTAACAAAGGCTATTAGTTTTCTCCCTTTTCAAAATGAAGAAATAGCCAACAGAAGGAGCTTGAGCAGTTACTTAGATTGTGAGTGGGAAAACTATATCCAAATTCAGGCATTCTAATTCTAGATATCATACTTTTAACATTTACTGCTCTGCTTCTATCATGCTGAATATAAATTACAGGAAAGAGTACTTCTCTAAAGGACTATGGGATGAAAAGATGATGTGCTTATTGAAAACTGAAAATTCCATAAAAATCAAAAATAGGTAAATTTTTATTTATTTATTTTAGAAAAATACTTCTTATTCTTATATTCTGATTTGCTCTGTGGTTGGTTCTGGATATTTTTCTTTTTTTCCTCTCTTGCTGTCGTTATTGATTCTAAAAAGAGGTAAATGTTTAAAATATAACTGTCAGAATCGTTTAAAAGACAAACAAAGAAGTAGAAAACAGAAAGTTTCTTCATAAGATTCAGAAGAGAAAAAAAATCAGTGGTGTTATGAATTGAATTGTGCTTTGCTAAAATTAATACATTGAAATTCTAATGTCTCATACCTCTAAAGGTGACCTTATTTGGAGATGGGGCCTTTGAAGTGGTAATTAAGTTCAGTGGGGCCATTAGGGAGTTCCAATCCAATCTGACTGGTGTCCTTATAAGTAGAGGAGTGAAGCATTCAGAGAGAGAATCCAGGGCAATGTGCACACACACACACACACACACACACACACACACACACACACACACACACAAACATGAAGATGAGAAGCCAGCCATCTGCAAACCAAATGGAGAAGCCTCAGAAAAAAACAAACCTGACTGCACCTTGATTTCTTTGACCTCTAGCCTCCAGAACTGTGAGCAAATAAATTCTGCTGGTTAAGGTATCTAGTCCGTGGTATTTCATATCACACCTCTAGAAAACTAATACAAATAACTTATAAGAAATTAAATTATTTTCAAATTCTCTGCTAGGTAGATATAGGACTTCCCAAGTGGCACTAGTGATAAAGAATTCGCTTGCTAATGAAGGAGATGTAAGAGATGAGGGTTTGATCCCTGGGTAGGGAAGATCCCCTGGAGTAGGAAACGGCAACCCACTCCAGTATTCTTGCCTGGAAAATCCTATGGACAGACAAGCCTTTTGGGCTCCAGTCCTTGGAGCCAGTCAGGCACGACTGAGTACACACCTACACACAGGTAGATAGAAGAATAGACATTAATAATATAACATTTTGTAACCTTTACATTTAGCAAACTTTAAAAGTCTTAAAAAGATAATTATTAGAAAGAAAATGATGGAAATATTGCTCACATAAACCTTTCGTGATGCCCCTCTTACACTGTTGGTGGGAATGCAAACTAGTACAGCCACTATGGAGAACAGTGTAGAGATTCCTTAAAAAAGCTGTAAATAGAACTGCCTTATGACTCAGCAATCCCGTTGCTGGGCATATACACCAAGGAAACCAGAATTGAAAGAGACACGTGTACCCCAGTGTTCATCGCAGCACTGTTATAATAGCCAGGACATGGAAGCAACCTAGATGTCCATCAGCAGATGAATGGATAAGAAAGCTGTTGGTACATATACACAATGGAGTATTACTCAGCAATTAAAAAGAATACATTTGAATCAGTTCTAATGAGGTGGATGAAACTGGAGCCTATTATACAGAGTGAAGTAAGCCAGAAAGAAAAACATCAATACAGTATACTAAGGCATATATTTGGAATTTAGAAAGATGGGTTACGATAACCCTGTATGCGAGACAGCAAAAGAGACATATATGTATAGAACAATCTTTTGGATTCTGTGGGAGAGGGAGAGGGTGGGATGATTTGGGAGAATGGCATTGAAACATGTATAATATCATAGAAGAAACAAATCGCCGGTCTAGGTTCAATGCAGGATACAGGATGCTTGGGGCTGGTGCACTGGGATGACCCAGAGGAATGGTATGGGGAGGGAGGTGGGAGGGGGTTCAGGATTGGGTACACGTGTACACCTGTGGCAGATTCATGCTGATGTATGGCAAAAACAATACAATATTGTAAAGTAAAAAAAAAAAAAAAAAAAAAAACAAAACTTCGGTGATGCTGTAAGTTAATAAATTTCCTGCTATTTTGTATTCTAAATGTGTCATTTTCATAATTTGGGTTAGAGTTATATTGCATCCAAATGTACATCTTGCTTTTTAACTTAGCAAAAGAAAATAAGTGATTTTACAAATGATTCTATGTTATCGTAATTATAATTTCAACTACTGCCTGATGTTCATTTTAATGGATTTCATATAAACAGTCATGGGCAGGCTTAGTTGTGTCCAACTCTTTGCAACCCCATGAGCTGCAGCCTGCCAGGTTCCTCTGTCCAAGGGATGCTCCAGGCAAGAATACTGGAGTGGATTGAAATTTCCTTCTCCATATAAATAGGTAGATACATTTAAAATCTATATTACACATTCTTTTTTCATGATCATTGTTAATTTTGCAGTGATTATTTTCTGTATAAAACTTTGCATATGGAGGGTTATTTCTTTTAGTCAGATTCTTAGAAGTAGAATTGGTGGGTCTATAAATACGAACATATTACAGAACCTTGAGACATTCTGTCAAGGATTTCTACAAGAATTATACTCGTTTGTAATTCTTTCATATGTGGTGTATTATTTTACTTCTTCTAACCAAAATTGGCCTTGTGTCTATTTCTGGTAAGACTGATTCTATACTTCATCTTGGCAAAATAAAATAATTTTCCTAAAAATCACTCCTGTATATATTTAAAATAATAGACTGTCAAGTACATGTAAGAAAATAAATTAAATGTCCTATTTTCTTAAACATGTTAAAGGTCTCTAAATAATGAAATAAACTTTTTTTTCAAATTTTACTTTAAAAACTAAACCTTCATATAATTCAGAGGTTGCATACTAAATCTAGGAAAGCAATATAAATTTGTTTATAATTCAGGGAATTCTACACTTACATTTTACAAAACATAAGGAATAAGATTTATTATTACTTGCCCAATCACCATTGCTTTGTACTTCTACAAATACTAGCAGACTCTTTGTTACTTTTGGAAACGTAATATCCCAACACCTAAGTTGACTCCTGGAGAAATAGAATTCTCATCTACTTGTTTATTTGAGGGACTGGAAAATCCACAACAACCTCTTTAATATTATGCATTCAAGCTCTCATTTATCTCCCTTCTGATCTCATCATTCCTTAGAATTTTACATCATTACCTGAAATATGTCACCAAAGTTCCCACACTGCAAGGACTCTCAATGTGTTTTGCTGACTTTAATATTACTTTAATTGATCTGAATTTCAAGATTATTATGTTTTTGAAAACTTGTTTGTTAACATCTATAGTTTAGTCTGAAAGTATCCATAATCTAATTGCATCTGTGACATAAAGTTATGTTTCCAAAAACTTGCTTGATTTGTAATCAGTTAAATAAAAGTAATTGTAAGCATGAATTTTCCTCCTTGTTTCTTATAGTTTCCATTTTGCCTTCTAAGCATAGATATTTTCTCTCCAATTCCAGACATTTAATTAAATGCTTCCCTTAAATTGTCCATACACATACTTAACATAACACATTACATTTTAATCACAATGAGTAAAGGCTCTGTGGTGCAATTCTTTTATTAAAGATACAACAAAAACTATTTTCCTAGGCTTAACTAATTCTCTATAGAGCTTATTTTTGGTATGCTTTATTATAGTTGTCAAAGACTATGAGCCACCTGAATTGGTTTTCTACTGTTACCTTGCTTGATATTACCTCAGGGGTTGTAATTAATTCAGATCTGTGTAAGCTATTTCCACTCTTCATTAAAAAAAAAGGACACAAATATATTGTTCTCTCTTTATAATCCTCCCATTTAGTCATATGTCAAAATAAGAAAAGGAAAAATCTGTTTTTTCAGTTTCTGTGTTTCTTAATGTTCTGGAGATATATGTATGTAACACTACATAATGCAAAAAACAAAACAAAACAAAAAAGCCCTACATGAATTTTTATTAACCTACTATAAAGCAAATTTGATGACATATTTTAAACACAATATACGATCTATTTATTGATTCTTATATCACCTGTACTCTTAAAAACTATTTTTCAAAATGTCTCACAATATTTAAAGTTTATGTGAATTTTTATCTATGAATGAACTAGATCATTTTGCATATGTGTGTACTGGAATGGGTGAATTTAACTCAGATGACCATTATATCTATTACTGTGGGCAGGAATACCTTAGAAAAAATGGAGTAGCCATCATAGTCAACAAAAAGAGTCTGAAAATCAGTACTTGGACGCAATCTCAAAAAGGACAGAATGATCTCTGTTCGTTTCCAAGGCAAACCATGCAATATCATGGTAATCCAAGTCTATGACCCGGCCAGTAACACTGAAGAGGCTGAAGCTGAACAATTCTATGCAGACCTACAAGACTTTCTAGAACTAACACCCCCAAAAGACGTCCTTTTCATTATAAGGGACTGGAATGCAAAAGTAGGAAGTCAAGAAACACCTGGAGGAACAGGCAGATTTGGCCTTGGAATACAGAATGAAGCAGTGCAAAAGCTAGTAGAGTTCTGCCAAGTAAACGCACTGGTCATAGCAAACACCCTCTTTCAACAACACAAGAATAAAAAATATAACAAACTATCCATGAAACCTCGATAAAGTTGCTCAGTCATGTCCGACTCTTTGTGACCCCATGGACTATAGCCCACCAGGCTATTCCATTCGTGGGATTTTCTAGGCAAGAATATTGGAGTGGGTTGCCATTTCCTTCTCCAGGGGATCTTCCTGGCCCGGGAATAGAATCTGGGTCTCCCGCATTATGGCAAGAAGCTTTAACGTCTGAGCCACCAGGGAATCCCTCAAACAAACTATAATCTTTTATAATTGAAAAGAATATTCAGCAATGTTTACAGTGAACTTTTAAACTCTTACCTTCCTAAGCAAAGCAATGTTATGAACATAAATCCAATGCAACTTGCATTAGATATATTTGGAACACATGCTAGAGATATAGAATTTTTGTTTTTTAAGTCCCTGGGAACAGAAAATGACTAGTGATATTTTGCAAATAGGATGCAGAGAAATTAAATTTTCTGAAATTCATGGAATAGTGTAAAACAGAGAGATTTTATTGCTGGTATGTGACTAGCATACCTCTTGAAGATTATTCAGAAAGTAAGGAAAATATCAAGGGTTCTAAATTTATATTGGTTATGAGAAAAAAGAAAAAGGTAAAACCACAGTGTGTGGTCTAATTATCTCCTTGGATATTAATGCTTTATAATTGAATTAAAGAAAAATATTCATTGCTTAAAAATTCAGTTCAGTTCAGTCACTCAGTGGTGTCTGAATCTTTGCGACCCCATGGACTGCAACATGCCAGGCCTCCATGTCAATCACCAACTCCTGGATTTTACTCAGATTTATGATTTTACTCAGACTCATGCCCACTGAGTCGGTGATGCCTTCCAACCATCTCATCCTCTGTCATCCCCTTCTTCTCTCACCTTCAATATTTCCCAGCATCGGTGTTTTTTCAAACGAGTAAGCTCTTTGCATCATGTGGCCAAAGTATTGGAGTTTCAGCTTCAACATCAGTCCTTCCAAGGAACACCCAGGACTGATCTCCGTTAGGATGGACTGGTTGGATCTCCTTGCAGTCCAAGGGACTCTCAAGAGTCTTCTCCAACACCACAGTTCAAAAGCATTAATTTTCCTATGCTCAGCTTACTTTATAGTCCAACTCTCACATCCATTCATGACTATTGGAAAAAACATAGCCATGACTAGATGATGTTTGTTGACAAAGTAAGGACTCTGCTTTTTAATATCCTGTCTAGGTTGGTCATAACTTTTCTTCCAATACCAAGCGTCTTTTAATTTTATAGCAGCAATCACCATCTGCTGTGATTTTGGAGCCCCCCAAAATAAAGTATGCCACTGTTTTAACTGTTTCTGCATCTATTTGCCATGAAGTGATGCAACTGGATGTCAGGATCTTAGTTTTCTGAATGTTGAGCTTTAAGTCAACTTTTTCACTCTCCTCTTTCACTTTCCTCAAGAGGCTCTTTAGTTCTTTTCACTTTCTGCCAAAAGGGTGATGTCATCTGCATATCAGAGGTTATTGATATTTCTCCCGGCAGAATTCACGGTTCATGTACTGCTGAAGCCTGGCTTGGAGAATTTTGAGCATTAGTTTACTAGCATGTGAGATGAGTGCAATTGTGTGGTAGTTTGAGCATTCTTTGGCATTGCCTTTCTTTGGGATTGGAATGAAAACCGACCTTTTCTAATCTTGTGGTCACTGCTGAGTTTTCCAACTTGCTGGCATATTGAGTGCAGCACTTTCACACCATCATCTTTCAGGATTTGAAACAGCTCAACTGGAATTCCTTAACCTCCAGTAGCTTTGTTCATAGTGATGCTTTCTAAGGTTCACTTGACTTCTCTTTTCAGGATGTCTGGATCTAGGTGAGTGATTACACCATTGTGATTATCTTGGTTGTGAAGATATTTTTCTACAGTTTCTGTGTATTCTTGCCACCTCTTCTTAGTATCTTCTGCTTCTGTTAGGTCTCTATTATTTCTGTGGTTTATAGAGCCCATCTTTGCATGAAATGTTCCCTTGGTATCTCTAATTTTCTTGAAGAGATCTCTAGTCTTTCCCATTCTATTGTTTTCCTCTATTTCTTTGCACTGATCACTGAGGAAGTCTTTCTTACCTCTCCTTGCTATTCTTTCGAACTCTGCATTCAACTGGGCATATTTTTCCTTCTCTCCTTTTCTTTTGGCTTCTCTTATTTTCACAGCTATTTGTAAGGCCTCTTCAGATAGCCACTTTGATTTTTTTACATTTCTTTTTCTTGGGGATGGCCTTGCTCCCTGTCTCCTTGTACAATGTCTTGAATCAGATCTAGTCCCTTAAATCTATTTTTCACTTCCAGTGTATAAACGTAAGATGATTTAGGTCATACCTGAATGGTCTAGTGGTTTTCCCTGCTTTCTTCAACTAATTTCTTCTGAATTTGGTTAAAAATTACTAGAAGGAAAAGTTGCAGCTTTCATATGACTAAAGAGTTTATTTTAAATTAAAAACAACAGCAACAACAAAACAACAACCAAATGTCCTCTGCTGTCCATAAGATGTTTGGCACAGTTTGGATAAGCTTGAAAATGGCATCTAGAATTGTTTTAGTTCAGGCTCCTATAAACTAGAAGCTATGTTATACTAGGTGGCTAAAAAACAGAGACTTATTTTTCACCTTTCTGGTAACTGGAAAGTCCAAGGTCAAGATCCCTGTTAAATGTTTGTATTTTATTTATATCTCAAGTACATTCTGATTTCAATAAATCCTTTCTGAAATCCTTACTATCTGAATTTAATTAACCTCAGAGAAGGATACCTGTATTACATTTGGGGAAGTAAACTGTTAATTATTTGTTGAACATATCATAAAGTATAAACAGGTTTAATTTTCTACATCAAAGTTGCCCTAAGCATTTATATTGGACTTACTGTTGGCTAATGATTAAGTTAAATAATAGTTGTGAAATATCTGGTCCACTGATACATAGGAAACTGAAGAAATAATATGTTTGGCTCATTTTTCTATTTATGTTACAGTTAAGAATATTCTGAATCTAGAACAAGTTGTGTAAAACTTTGTAGTTGGTAATTTTGCACTTAGAAATATAATCTGAGATGTCATTATAATGCCAGTTGTTGCTCTTAGAAAAGGCACAATATAGAAAAGTGATTAAAAGATTTTGGTCTTAAATCTGTATTCAATGTTTTGCTCTCTCTTTATAATCTATCTAGATATATATGTTTTATATATATTTTATATATGTTTTAATATTTGACACCTGTTTCCATATATATGTTATAATAATACTTTTCAACTTACCATTTTGAGAATACACTAAAAGTATGAATCTTTGTAAATTTAATGATTTCCTGTTGTAAAGCAATAAGTATATTTTTATTATTAGTGTTATTTCAACCATTACTAACCCCATTTCTTATTTTTCTGTCTTGCCTCTGTAACCACCATTTGTGTCGCATCTCAGCACATCTCAAACTCTCTGCAGTGAAAGATGTTCTTTAAAAATATATGATGCTTTGCCCTACATACACAAAAAAGTGTTACTGTGATATACTATACTTATTTCAAAACGCTATTACTCTTTGTACTTATTGCGCAGCTGACCTTTAACAAGCACTCAGTGATCTATGAGTAACATTTTTATTCCTCCAACATGGATATTCTGTGATTTGAGATGATTACTTTTAAAAAATATTTTAATGTGGTGTAGGTGATTTGCAATGTTGTGTTAGTTTCAGGTGGATAGCAAAGTGAATCATTTGTACATATACATACACCCACTCTTTTATAAGATCCCGCACCCACCCACAGAGGCCATTACAGAGTACAGTTTCCTGAGCTATACAATAGGTCCTTATTAGTTATCTACTTCATATACAGTAGTGTGTGAATATCAGCCACAATCTCCCAGTTTATCCCTCCACCCCTTTCACTCTGGTAACCACAAGTTTGTTTACTACATCTGTGACTGTTTCTATTTTGTAAATAAGTTCATTTGTACATTGTTTTAGATTCCACATATAAGCAATATCATATATTTGTCTTTCTCTGTCTGACTTACTTCGATTTATATGACAAGTTTTAGGTCCATCGTGTTATTGCATTATTTTGTTTTTCAAGGTTAATATTCTATTGCATGTATATGAACCACATCTTCTTTATTGACTCCTTTTTGGACAGTCTTTTAGGTTGTTTCCATGTCCTGGCTATTATAAATGCTGCAAAGCATTGGGATGCATGTATATTTTTGAATTATGATTTTCTCTGGGTAAATATCGAGGAGTGGGATTTCTGAGTCATATGGTAGTTCTCTTTTTAGTTTTTAAAGTAACTTCCATATGTTATCCATAGTGGCAATGCTAATTTACAGCCCCATCAACAGTGAAGGAGTGTTCCCCTTTCTGTACATCCTCTCCAGCATATATTGTATGTAGATTTTTTGATGATTTTGAGTTTGAGATGATATCTCACTGTAGTTTCGATGTGCATTTCTTTAATAATTAACAATGTTGAGCATCTTTTCATGAGGACTACTTTTTAAATAAAAGCTTAAACAAATAACTCACCCTTGTTTCTTCCATTTAATTTGTTTTATTTTATTTTTTTTTTTATAATGTTTCCAAAGTTTATCCTTGTTGTAGTATGTATGTATCAGTACTAAATTCCTTTTTATTTATTTTTTTTTTTTTTTGCAGGTCGATTCTTTTTTTTTTTTTTTTAATTTTAGTTTTTATTTTTAAATTTTAAAATCTTTAATTCTTACATGCATTCCCAAACATGAACCCCCCTCCCACCTCCCTCCCCATAACAACTTTCTGGGTCATCCCCATGCACCAGCCCCAAGCATGCTGCATCCTGCGTCAGACATAGACTGGCGATTCAATTCACATGATAGTATACATGTTAGAATGTCATTCTCCCAAATCATCCCACCCTCTCCCTCTCCCTCTGAGTCCAAAAGTCCGTTATACACATCTGTGTCTCTTTCCCTGTCTTGCATACAGGGTCGTCATTGCCATCTTCCTAAATTCCATATATATGTGTTAGTATACTGTATTGGTGTTTTTCTTTCTGGCTTACTTCACTCTGTATAATCGGCTCCAGTTTCATCCATCTCATCAGAACTGATTCAAATGAATTCTTTTTAACAGCTGAGTAATACTCCATTGTGTATATGTACCACAGCTTTCTTATCCATTCATCTGCTGATGGACATCTAGGTTGTTTCCATGTCCTGGCTATTATAAACAGTGCTGCAATGAACACTGGGGTACATGTGTCTCTTTCAATTCTGGTTTCCTCGGTGTGTATGCCCAGAAGTGGGATTGCTGGGTCATAAGGTAGTTCTATTTGCAATTTTTAAGGAATCTCCACACCGTTCTCCATAGTGGCTGTACTAGTTTGCATTCCCACCAACAGTGTAGGAGGGTTCCCTTTTCTCCACACCCTCTCCAGCATTTATTGCTTACAGATTTTTGGATCGCAGCCATTCTGACTGGTGTGAAGTGGTACCTCATTGTGGTTTTGATTTGCATTTCTCTAATAATGAGTGATGTTGAGCATCTTTTCATGTGTTTGTTAGCCATCCGTATGTCTTCTTTGGAGAAATGTCTATTTAGTTCTTTGGCCCATTTTTTGATTGGGTCGTTTATTTTTCTGGAATTGAGCTGCATAAGTTGCTTGTATATTTTTGAGATTAGTTGTTTGTCAGTTGCTTCATTTGCTATTATTTTCTCCCATTCAGAAGGCTGTCTTTTCACCTTGCTTATAGTTTCCTTTGTTGTGCAGAAGCTTTTAATTTTAATTAGATCCCATTTGTTTATTTTTGCTTTTATTTCCAGAATTCTGGGAGGTGGATCATAGAGGATCCTGCTGTGATTTATGTCTGAGAGTGTTTTGCCTATGTTCTCCTCTAGGAGTTTTATAGTTTCTGATCTTACATTTAGATCTTTAATCCATTTTGAGTTTATTTTTGTGTGCGGTGTTAGAAAGTGATCTAGTTTCATTCTTTTACAGGTTTTTGACCAGTTTTCCCAGCACCACTTGTTAAAGAGATTGTCTTTACTCCATTGTATATTCTTGCCTCCTTTGTCAAAGATAAGGTGTCCATATGTGTGTGGATTTATCTCTGGGCTTTCTATTTTGTTCCATTGATCTATATGTCTGTCTTTGTGCCAGTACCATACTGTCTTGATGACTGTGGCTTTGTAGTAGAGCCTGAAGTCAGGCAAGTTGATTCCTCCAGTTCCATTCTTCTTTCTCAAGATTGCTTTGGCTATTCGAGGTTTTTGTATTTCCATACAAATCTTGAAATTATTTGTTCTAGTTCTGTGAAAAATGTGGCTGGTAGCTTGATAGGGATTGCATTGAATTTGTAAATTGCTTTGGGTAGTATACTCATTTTCACTATATTGATTCTTCCAATCCATGAACATGGTATATTTCTCCATCTATTAGTGTCCTCTTTGATTTCTTTCATCAGTGTTTTATAGTTTTCTATATACAGGTCCTTAGTTTCTTTAGGTAGATATATTCCTAAGTATTTTATTCTTTTCGTTGCAATGGTGAATGGAATTGTTTCCTTAATTTCTTTTTCTACTTTCTCATTATTCGTGTATAGGAATGCAAGGGATTTCTGTGTGTTGATTTTATATCCTGCAACTTTACTATATTCATTGATTAGCTCTAGTAATTTTCTGGTGGAGTCTTTAGGGTTTTCCATGTAGAGGATCATGTCATCTGCAAACAGTGAGAGTTTTACTTCTTCTTTTCCAATTTGGATTCCTTTTATTTCTTTTTCTGCTCTGATTGCTGTGGCCAAAACTTCCAGAACTATGTTGAATAGTAGCGGTGAAAGTGGACACCCTTGTCTTGTTCCTGACTTTAGGGGAAATGCTTTCAATTTTTCACCATTGAGGATAATGTTTGCTGTGGGTTTGTCATAGATAGCTTTTATTATGTTGAGGTATGTTCCTTCTATTCCTGCTTTCTGGAGAGTTTTTATCATAAATGGATGTTGAATTTTGTCAAAGGCCTTCTCTGCATCTATTGAGATAATCATATGGTTTTTATTTTTCAATTTGTTAATGTGGTGAATTACATTGATTGATTTGCGGATATTGAAGAATCCTTGCATCCCTGGGATAAAGCCCACTTGGTCATGGTGTATGATCTTTTAATGTGTTGTTGGATTCTGATTGCTAGAATTTTGTTGAGGATTTTTGCATCTATGTTCATCAGAGATATTGGCCTGTAGTTTTCCTTTTTGTGACATCTTTGTCAGGTTTTGGTATTAGGGTGATGGTGGCCTCATAGAATGAGTTTGGAAGTTTACCTTCCTCTGCAACTTCTGGAAGAGTTTGAGGAGGATAGGTATTAGCTCTTCTCGAAATTTTTGGTAGAATTCAGCTGTGAAGCCATCTGGACCTGGGCTTTTGTTTGCTGGAAGATTTCTGATTACAGTATCAATTTCTGTGCTTGTGATGGGTCTGTTAAGATTTTCTATTTCTTCCTGGTTCAGTTTTGGAAAATTGTACTTTTCTAAGAATTTGTCCATTTCTTCCACGTTGTCCATTTTATTGGCATACAACTGCTGATAGTAGTCTCTTATGATCCTTTGTATTTCTGTGTTGTCTGTTGTGATCTCTCCATTTTCATTTCTAATTTTATTGATTTGATTTTTCTCTCTTTGCTTCTTGATGAGTCTGGCTAATGGTTTGTCAATTTTATTTATCCTTTCAAAGAACCAGCTTTTGGCTTTGTTGATTTTTGCTATGGTCTCTTTTGTTTCTTTTGCATTTATTTCTGCCCTAATTTTTAAGATTTCTTTCCTTCTACTAACTCTGGGGTTCTCCAACTCTTCCTTTTCTAGTTGCTTTAGTTGTAGAGTTAGGTTATTTATTTGACTTTTTTCTTGTTTCTTGAGGTATGCCTGTATTGCTATGAACTTTCCTCTTAGCACTGCTTTTATAGTGTCCCACAGGTTTTGGGTTGTTGTGTTTTCATTTTCATTAGTTTCTATGCATATTTTGATTTCTTTTTTGATTTCTTCTATGATTTGTTGGTTATTCAGAAGTGTGTTGTTCAACCTCCATATGTTGGAATTTTTAATAGTTTTTCTCCTGTAATTGAGATCTAATCTTAATGCATTATGGTCAGAAAAGATGCTTGGAATGATTTCGATTTTCTTGAATTTATCAAGTTTAGATTTATGGCCCAGGATGTGATCTATCCTGGAGAAGGTTCCATGAGCACTTGAAAAAAAGGTGAAATTCGTTGTTTTGGGGTGAAATGCCCTAGAACACAAGCCCATGGTCTAATTTTTGAGTCCTTCCTACTGAACTTCATACTATTTCCTATGTCCTGTATAGTTTATGGTTCAGTAAAATGTGGCAACTATAATGACATGAATTATTTACTTGTTACTATTACACATATTTTAATCACTTTCACTGTGGCTTATTATGTTTTATTAAATGTGGCTTTTTATGTCTTGGGAATTTCATTAAGTAATTTCAAACTGTATCACAAGAACTCTGTGTGTGTGTGTGTGTGTGTGTGTGTGTGTGTGTGTGTGTGTGTGTGGTGTGTACTCAGTCATTTTTGACTCATTGCAACTCCATGGACTGCAAACTTCTAGGTTCCCATGGGATTTTCCAGGCAAGAATGCTGGAGTGGGTTGCTATTTCCTACTCCACGGGATCTTCCAACCCCGGGATCAAATCTGAGTCTCTTATGTCTCTTTCATTGGCAGACAGATTCTTTATCACTGTGCCACCTGGGGACCCCAGCATAAGGACTAATAGAGAACAATTAAAATTGTTTTTGCAAATATAAAGAGGCCTTGTAAAATATGTTGTAGGAAAGTCTTTATTGGATAAATAATTGTCAACATTCTGATGGGGTACTTTTTTGATGAACATTAGAGATAGTTAATAGTTGAAATAAAATTTAACAATAAATGTTATTTGGTATTCTCAGCTAGATTTCCTAGATTTTCTCTTTCACTTATTATTTTGAATAGTCATTTTTATTTTACTATTCTAAGCATTTATAAACATAATGTTTATGTCAGTATTAGATATTTGGTATGCGTTTTATATTGCTATGTCAACATAATTATATCTGGAACTTCATTTCGCTATGATTTTAGTGTAAAAATTGAGTTTGTAATGCAGAGTATATTACAATATTATATAACATTTGAACTGTTTCAAAAATACATGTACTTAAGTTTTCAGAAAAAAGCACAAAGGCTTTTCTCTGAATGATGATAGCCTTGTGTTAGTTTGCTATTTGAATAGTAGTTATAGAGGACAGTAAAGTGAACACTACAACTTTTTGCTTTTTCTATAATTCTATCCAAGCATTATTTTTTAAATATTTATATATTTATTTACTTGGCTGGCCAGGTCTTTCTTGTGGCACAGGGGACCTTCCTTGCATCTTGAGAGATCTTTAGTTGCAGCACCCAAACTCTGTCGTTGTGTCACGTAGGCTCTGGAGCACATGAGCTTAGTAGTTGTGGTACACCAGCTTAGTTGCTTCATGGAGTGGCAGATCTTAGTTCCATGGCCAGGGATTGAATCTACATCCCCTGCAATGCAAGGTGAATTCTTAACCACTGGAGGACCAATGAAATCCTTAAATATTATTGTTTTATTATGCATAGATAATTCAGTTCAGTTCAGTTGCTCAGTCGTGTCCAATTTTTGGGGACCCCATGGACTGCAGCACATCAGACCTTTCTGTCTGTCATCAACTCCTGGAGTTTACTCAAACTCATGTCCATTGAGTTTGAGTACATGCATTATGTATATATATATTTTGTATTTTTTCTCATAGATAATATGACTAATACAGGTTGTTCCAGATTGTTCTATGACCATATGTCAACATATATCAACAATCTCTTAAGGTTAGCCTTATGGATCTCAAATAGAATCTGAAATTGTTACCAGAGCTCCTGCAAGTTTTGAGTTTTAAACTCAAACATTTATCTCTCCATAACAGATTCCTAAAATAATTTACATGTATATCCAATAGTTCCAGCATCATTTATTGAAAAAATATGCTTTATTGATTGAAGTTTCCTGACAATTTTGCAAAAAATCATTTTGTTGACTGTCAGTGTAAGAGTTAGCATATGTACTCAACTCTATTCCCTTTATCTATATGTGAAAGCTTACTCCAGTACACAGTCTGGCTAGATGTTACATGTTTGTAAAAATATTAAAATAAAAGGCATGACTCATACAGTTTTGCTTTTCTATCATAATATTGTTTCTTCAACTGGGATCTTTTGTAATTCCATATAAATTTGAGAATAGGCATTTACATTAATGAAGGAATTTCTCTTACAATTTTAATAGAGATTGCAGTGAATCTGAGATTACTTTAAGGAGAATTGTCATCTTAATGATATTAACTCTTCCAGTAATTGAACAACGAATATTTTTCCAACTGATTCCGTTCAGTTCAGTCACTCAGTCGTGCCTGACTCTTTGTGACCCCATGAATTGCAGCATGCCAGGTTTCCCTGTCCATCAACAACTCTCAGAGTTCACCTAAACTCATGTCCATCGAGATGGTGATGCCATCCAGTCGGCTCTTCCTTTGTCGTTCCCTACTCGTCCTGCCCCCAATCCCTCCCAGTATTAGAGTCTTTTCCAATGAGTCAACTCTTCACATGAGGTGGCCAAAGTACTGGAGTTTCAGCTTTCGCATCAGTCCTTCCAATGAACACCCAGGACTGATCTCCTTTAGAATGGACTAGTTGGATCTCCTTGCAGTCCAAGGGACTCTCAAGAGTCTTCTCCAACACCACAGTTCAAACGCATCAATTCTTCAGCGCTCAGTTTTCTTCACAGTCCAACTCTCACATCCATGCATAATCACTGGAAAAATCATAGCCTTGAATAGATGGAACTTTGTTGGCAAAGTAACGTCTCTGCTTTTTAATATGCTGTCTAGGATGGTCATAACTTTCCTTCCAAGGAGTAAGGGTCTTTTAACTTCATGGCTGAAATCACCATCTGCAGTGATTTTGGAGCTCTCCCCCCCCCCCCAATAAAGTCTGACACTGTTTCCACTGTTTCCCCATCTATTTCCCTTGAAGTGATGGGAATGAATGCCATGATCTTAGTTTTCTGAATGTGGAGCTTTAAATTAACCTTTTCACTTTCCTCTTTCACTTTCATCCAGAGGCTTTTTAGTTCCTCTTCACTTTCTGCCATAAGGGTAGTGTCATCTGCATATCTGAAGTTACTGATATTTCTCCCGACAATCTTGATTCCAGCTTGTGTTTCTTCCAGCAAAGCGTTTCTCATGATGTACTCTGCATATAAGTTAAATAAGCAGGGTGACAATATACAGCCTTGACATACTCCTTTTCCTATTTGAAACCAGTCTGTTGTTCTATGTCCAGTTCTAACTGTTGATTCATGGCCTGTATATAGGTTTTTCAAGATGCAGGTCAGGTGGTTTGGTAATTCCATCTTTTTCAGAATGTTGCACAGTTTCTTGTGATCCACAGTCAAAGGCTTTGGTATAGTCAATAAAGCAGAAATAGTTGTTTTCCTGGAACTCTCTTGCTTTTTCCATGATCCAGCTGATGTTGGGAATTTGAAATCTGGTTCCTCTGCTTTTTCTAAAACCAGCTTGAACATCTAGGTCATCTTAACTTCATCCATCAAAATTTTGTATTTTTAGGTATGCAAGTCTTTAACCTTTTTAGTTAAATCCATTCCTAGGTATTTTATTATTTTCAGTGCTACCTTAAATTGAAATATTTTCTTAGATTTATTTTGATTATTCATTTGAAATATAATTTAATTTTGTTTATTTTTTTGCCTAAAACATTGCCAAATATGTTTATCAGTAATTTTTTAATAAGATGCCTTAGGATTATCTACACATAGAATTATGTTATTTTACAATAACAGAAATTGTATTTCTTCTGTTTCAATCTGGATGCCTTCTATTTCATTTTCTTGCTAATTTTTCTGATTTGTGTTTATTAAATCATGTTGGGTGGTGGTAAAAGAGGGCATTCTAACTTTGTTCCTGATCTTAAGATAAAAGGTCTCAATATTTCACCATTCAGTATTACCTGTGAGTTTTTTTTGTAAATGCTCTTTATTAGATTGACAACATTTCTTTCTTCTCCAGTGTATTAAAATTTGTTAATTAGAAGTGTTCCGTTCAGTTTAGTTCAGTCACTCAATCGTGTCTGACTCCTTGTGACCCCATGAACTGCAGCACGCCATGCCTCCCTGTCCATTACCAACTCCCAGAGTTCACTCAGATTCATGTCCATCGAGTTAGTGATGCCATCCAGCCATCTCATCCTCGGTCGTTCCCTTCTCCTCCTGCCCCTAATCCCTCCCCAGCATCAGAGTCTTTTCCAATGAGTCAACTGTTCGCATGAGGTGGCCAAAGTACTGGAGATTCAGCTTTAGCATCATTCCTTCCAAAGATATCCCAGGGCTGATCTCCTTCAGAATGGACTGGATGGATTTCTTTGAAGTCCAATGGACTCGCAAGAGTCTTCTCCAACACCACAGTTCAAAAGCATCAATTCTTCAATGCTCAGCCTTCTTCACAGTCCAACTCTCACATCCATACATGACCACAGGAGAAACCATACCTTGACTAGATGGGCCTTAGTCGCCAAAGTAATGTCTCTGCTTTTGAATATGCTATCTAGGTTGCTCATAACTTTTCTTCCAAGGAGTAAGCATCTTTTTATTTCATGGCTACAATCACCATATGCAGTGATTTTGGAGCCCCCAAAAATAAAGTATGACACTGTTTCTACTGTTTCCCCATCTATTTCCCATGAAGGGATGGGACCAGATGCCATGATCTTCGTTTTCTGAATATTGAGCTTTAGGCCAACTTTTTCACTCTCCTCTTTCACTTTCATCAAGAGGTTTTTCAGTTCCTCTTCACTTTCTGCCATAAGGGTGGTGTCATCTGCATATTTGTGGTTATTGATATTTCTCCTGGCAATCTTGATTCCAGCTTGTGTTTCTTACAGCCCAGCATTTCTCATGATGTACTCCGCATTTAAGTTAAATAAGCAGGATGACAATATACAGCCTTGATGGACTCCTTTTCCTGGTTGGAACCAGTCTGTTGTTCCATGTCCAGTTCTAACTGTTGCTTCCTGACCTGCATACAGATTTCTCAAGAGGCAGGTCAGGTGGTCTGCTATTCCCATCTCTTTCAGAATGTTCCACAGTTTATTGTGATCCACACAGTCAAAGGCTTTGGCATCGTCAATCAAGCAGAAATAGTTGTTTCCTGGAACTCTCTTGCTTTTTCCATTATCCAGCGGATGTTGGCAATTTGATCTCTGGTTCCTCTGTCTTTTCTAAAACCAGCTTTAACATCAGGGAGTTCACGGTTCACATATTGTTGAAGCCTCGTTTGGAGAATTTTGAGCATTACTTTACGAACATATGAGATGAGTGCAATTGTGCGGTAGTTTGAGCATTCTTTGGCATTGCCTTTTTTGAAATTGGAATGAAAACTGACATTTTCCAGTCCTGTGGCCACTGCTGAGTTTTCCAAATGTGCTGGCATATTGAGTGCAGCACTTTCACACCATCATCTTTCAGGATTTGAAACAGCTCAACTGGAATTCCATCATATCCACTAGCTTTGTTCGTAGCGATGCTTCCTAAGGCCCACTTGACTTCACGTTCCAGGATGTCTGGCTCTAGGTGAGTGATCAAACCATCATGATTATCTGGGTCGTGAATATCTCTTTTGTAGGGTTCTGTGTATTCTTGCCACCTCTTCTTAATATCGTCTGCTTCTTTTAGGTCACTACCATTTCTGTCCTTTATCGAGTCCATCTTTGCATGAAATGTTCCCTTGGTATCTCTAATTTTCTTGAAGAGATCTCTAGTCTTTCCCATTCTGCTGTTTTCCTCTATTTCTTTGCATTGATCGCTGAAGTAGGCTTTCTTATCTCTTCTTGCTATTCTCTGGAACTCTGCATTCAGATGCTTTTATCTTTCCTTTTCTCCTTTGCTTTTCACCTCTCTTCCTTTCACAGCTATTTGTAAGGCCTCCTTAGACAGCATTTTGGTTTTTTGCATTTCTTTTCCATGGGGATGGTCTTGATCCCAGTCTCCTGTACAATGGCACAAACCTCATTCCATAGTTCATCAGGCACTCTGTCTAGCAGATCTAGGCCCTTAAATCTATTTCTCACTTCCACTGTATAATCATAAGGGATGATTTAGGTCATACCTGAATGGTCTAGCAGTTTTCCCTTCATTCTTCAATTTGAATCGAATTTGGTAATAAGGAGTTCATGATCTGAGCCACAGTGAGCTCCTGGTCTTGTTTTTGTTGACTGTATAGAGCTTCTCCATCTTTGGCTGCAAACAATATAATCAATCTGATTTCGGTGTTGACCATCTGGTGATGTCCATGTGTAGAATCTTCTCTTGTGTTGTTGCAAGAGGGTGTTTGCTATGACCGGTGCATTTTCTTGGCAAAACTTTATTAGTCTTTGCCCTGCTTCATTCCTCATTCCAAGGCCAAATTTACCTGTTACTCTAGGTGTTTCTTGACTTCCTACTTTTGCATTCCAGTCCCCTATAATGAAAAGGACATCATTTGTGGGTGTTAGTTCCAAACGGTCTTGTAGGTTTTCATAAAACCGTCCAACTTCAGCTTCTTCAGCGTTACTGGTTGGGACATAGACTTGGATAACTGTGATATTGAGTGGTTTGCCTTGGAGATGAACAGGAATCATTCTGTCATTTTTGAGATTGCATCCAGGTACTGCATTTCGGACTCTTTTGTTGACCCTGATGGCTACTCCATTTCTTCTGAGGGATTCCTGCCCGCAGTAGTAGATATAATGGTCATCTGAGTTAAATTCATCCATCCCAGTCCATTTTATTTCACTGATTCCTAGATGTCGACGTTCACTATTGCCATCTCTCGTTTGACCACTTCCAATTTGCCTTGATTCATGGAACTGACGTTCCAGGTTCCTATGCAATATTGCTCTTTACAGCATCGGATCTTGCTTCTATCACCAGGCACATCCACAACTGGGTATTGTTTTTGCTTTGGCTCCATCCCTTCATTCTTTCTGGAGTTATTTCTCCACTGATCTCCAGTAGCATATTGGGTACTTACTGACCTGGGGAGTTCCTCCTTCAGTATCCTATCATTTTGCTTTTTCATACTGTTCATGGGGTTCTCAAGGCAAGAATACTAAAGTGATTTGCCATTCCCTTCTCCAATGGACCACATTCTGTCAGACCTCTCCACCATGACCTGCCTGTCTTGGGTTGCCCCGCGGTCATGGCTTGGTTTCATTGAGTTAGACAAGGCTGTGGTCCTAGTGTGATTAGATTGACTAGTTTTCTGTGAGTATGTTTTCTGTGTGTCTGCCCTCTGATGCCCTCTTGCAACACCTACCATCTTACTTGGGTTTCTCTTACCTTGGGCATGGGGTATCTCTTCATGGCTGCTCCAGCAAAGCACAGCCACTGCTCCTTACCTTGGACGAGGGGTGTTATTTATCCTCAAATTATTTTTTATATCTAGACTGTGTTAGATTTTTTTGGTTATTGATTTTACAAATATGGCTTACTGCATTGATTTTTTGGAGAAGGCAATGGCACCCCGCTCCACTACTCTTGCCTGGAAAATCCAGTGGGTGGAGGAGCCTGGTAGGCTGCAGTCCATGGGGTCGCTAAAAGTCAGACACGACTGAGCGACTTCACTTTCACTTTTCACTTTCATGCATTGGAGAAGGAAATGGCAACCCACTCCAGTGTTCTTGCCTCAAGAATCCCAGGAATGGTTGAGCCTGATGGCCTGCCATCTATGGGGTCGCACAGAGTCAGACATGACTGAAGCGACTTAGCAGCAGCACCAGCAGCATTGATTTTTGGACATATAACCAACCTTTCATTTTTTTGTATAAATCTCCTCAAGTTACAGTGTATAATATTTTTTATATATTGCTAGATTTTGTGTCTATGTTACTAAGCACATTTGTTTGTAGTTTTCTAACATTTTGCATTGTTTTGCTATTAGAGAACAGTGTGGAGATTCCTTAAAAATTGCAAATAGAACTACCTTATGACCCAGCAATCCCACTTCTGGGCATACACACCGAGGAAACCAGAATTGAAAGAGACACATGTACCCCAATGTTCATCGCAGCACTGTTTATAATAGCCAGGACATGGAAACAACCTAGATGTCCATCAGCAGATGAATGGATAAGAAAGCTGTGGTACATATACACAATGGAGTATTACTCAGCCGTTAAAAAGAATTCATTTGAATCAGTTCTGATGAGATGGATGAAACTGGAGCCGATTATACAGAGTGAAGTAAGCCAGAAAGAAAAACACCAATACAGTATACTAACACATATATATGGAATTTAGGAAGATGGCAATGACGACCCTGTATGCAAGACAGGGAAAGAGACACAGATGTGTATAACGGACTTTTGGACTCAGAGGGAGAGGGAGAGGGTGGGATGATTTGGGAGAATGACAGTCTAACATGTATACTATCATGTGAACTGAATCGCCAGTCTATGTCTGACGCAGGATGCAGCATGCTTGGGGCTGGTGCATGGGGATGACCCAGAAAGATGTTATGGGGAGGGAGCTGGGAGGGGGGGTTCATGTTTGGGAATGCATGTAAGAATTAAAGATTTTAAAATTTAAAAAATAAAAAATAAAAAAGTAATACCAGTTTCATAAAATTGTCTGTGAAGTTTCTTTCTTTTGTTTAATTTTTAAAAAGTTATTTTTAAAAATTATATTAATTCTTTATTAAATGTTTACTAGAACTTACTGCTACAGCCATCTCTGCTCGGATTTTTCTTTGTGGGAAATTATCATCATCACTTTAATTGTGGGTCTATTTTAATTTCCACTTGTTTTTGAATAAGTTTTGATCATTTTTATTTTTCTGGAAAATTTCCCATTTCATCTAAGTTATATAATTTGTTCACATTTTATGTGCATAATATTGTTTCTGTTTAGACAAGTAGGTATTAATAATTAGTCTTTTATCTTAATATTAGTTATTTGTGTCTTGTATTTTTTTTTTAGTCAATTTCACTGTTTATCTTTCAAATTACATACTTTTGGTTTCAGTTTTTTTTCTCTGTTGTGTTTTTATTTACTATTTAGTTGATTTCTACACTAAACTTTATTATTCCCTTCCTTCTGCTTACTTTATTTATTTTTTAATTTAAATTTATTTATTTTAATTGGAGGCTAATTACTTTACATTAGTGTATTGGTTCTGCCACACATCAACATGAATATTCCGCAGGTATACACGTGTTCCCAATCATGAAGCCCCCTTCCACCTCCCTCGCTGTACCATCCTTCCGGGTCATCCCAGTGCAGCAGCCCCAAGTATCCTGTATCAAACCTGGACTGGTGATTCATTTCTTATATGATATTATACATGTTTAAATGCCATTCTCCCAAATCATCCCACCCTCTCTATCTCCTACAGAGTCCAAAAGACTGTTCTATACATCTCTGTCTCTTTTGCTGTCTTGCATACAGGGTTATCGTTACCATCTTTCTAAATTCCATATATATGCATTAGTATACTGTATTGGTGTTTTTCTTTCTGGCTTACTTCACTCTGTATAATAGGCTCCAGTTTCATCCATCTCATTAGAACTGATTCAAATGCATTCTTTTTAATGGCTAAATAATACTCCATTGTGTATATGCACCACAGCTTCTTATCCATTCCTCTGCTGATGGACATCTAGGTTGCTTTCCTGTCCTGACTATGTTAAGCAGTGCTGAGATGAACATTGGGGTACACGTATCTCTTTCAATTCTGGTTTCCTCAGTGTGTATGCCCAGCAGTGGGATTGCTGGGTCTTATGGCAGTTCTATTTCCAGTTTTTTTAAGGAATCTCCATACTGTTATCCATAGTGGCTGTACTAGTTTGCATTCCCACCAACAGTGTAAGAGGTTCCCTTTTCTCCACACCCTCTCCAGCATTTATTGCTTGTAGACGTTTGGATAGTAGCCATTTTGACTGGTGTGAAATGGTGCCTCATTGTGGTCTTGATTTGCATTTCTCTGATAATGAGTGATGTTGAGCATCTTTTCATGTGTTTTTTGGCCATTTTTATGTCTTCTTTGGAGACATGTCTGGTTAGTTCTTCAGCCCATTTTTTGATTGGTTTGTTTATTTTTCTGGAATTGAGATGTAGGTGTTGCTTTTATATTTTTGAGATTAATTCTTTGTCAGTTGCTTCATTTGCTATTATTTTCTCCCATTCTGAAGGCTGTCTTTTCACCTTGCGTATAATTTCCTTTGTTTTGCAGAAGCTTTTAATTTTAATTAGGTCTCATTTGTTTATTTTTGCTTTTATTCTGGGAGGTGAGTCATAGAGTATCCTGCTGTGATTTATATGAGAGAGTGTGTTGCCTATGTTCTATTCTAAGAGTTTTATAGTTTCTGGTCTTACATTTAGATATTTAATCCATTTTGAGTTTATTTTTGTGTATGGTGTTAAAAAGTATTCTATTTTCATTCTTTTATAAGTGGTTGACCAGTTTTCCCAGCATCACTTGGTAAAGAGATTGTCTTTTCTCCATTGTATATTCTTGCCTCCTTTGTCAAAGATAAGGTGTCCATAGGTGTGTGGCTTTATCTCTGGGCTTTCTATTTTGTTCCATTGATCTATATTCCTGTCTTTGTGCCAGTACTATACTCTTTGGATGACTATGGCT
Source organism: Ovis aries (assembly GCF_016772045.2). NCBI lineage: Eukaryota > Metazoa > Chordata > Mammalia > Artiodactyla > Bovidae > Ovis > Ovis aries. The sequence continues at coordinate 137,754,902 of NC_056054.1, forward strand.
TTGTAGTAGAGCTTGAAGTCAGGCAGGTTCCAAGTCCTCCAGTTCCAATTTTCTTACTCATGATTGCTTTGGCTATTCTAGGTTTTTGTATTTCCATACAAATTGTAAAATTATTAATTCTAGTTTTCTCAAAAATACAATTGGTAGCTTCATAAGGATTGCATTGAGTCTATAGATTGCTTTGGTTAGTATAATGCTTTTCACTATATTGATTCTTCCAATCCATGAACATAGTATATTTCTCCATCTATTAGTGTCCTCTTTGATTTCTATCACCAGTGTTTTATAGTTTTATATATATAGGTCTTTAGTTTCTTTAAGTAGATATATTCCTAAGTATTTTATTTTTTTGTTGCAATGGTGAATGGAATTGTTTCCTTAATCATACAATATGTCCAAGTGGGCTTTCTCCCAGAAGTGAAAGGAATCTTCAATATTCACAAATCAATCAAAGTAACACATTATATTAACAAATTGAAAGATAAAAGCCATATGATTATCTCAATAGATATAGAGAAAGCGTTTGACAAAATTCAACATCCATTTATGATAAAAACTCTCCAGAAAGCAGGCATAGAAGGAACATACCTAAACATAATAAAAGCTATATATGACAAACCCATGGCAAACATTATCCTCAATGGTGAAAAATTGAAAGCATTTTCCCTAAAGTCAGGAACAAGACAAGGGTGCCCACTTTCACCGCTACTACTCAACATAGTTCTGGAAGTTTTGGCCACAGCAATCAGAGCAGAAAAAGAAATAAAAGGAATCCAAATTGGAAAAGAAGAAGTAAAACTCTCACTGTTTGCAGATGACATGATCCTCTACATAGAAAACCCTAAAGATCCACCAGAAATTTACTAGAGCTAATCAATGAATATAGTAAAGTTGTGGGATATAAAATCAACACACAGAAATCCCTTGCATTCCTATACACTAATAATGAGAAAATAGAAAGAAAAATTAAGGAAACGATTCCTTCTGCTTACTTTAGAATTACCACTAAGGTTTCAAGGGTGGTAACTTAGAAGATTAAATTATTGATTTGTGTAATAATTTGCTATGTCTGCGATAAGAAAGCACCACAGACTGGAAGCATGAATCTTGAGGATCAAAGTGTCAACACAGGGATCAAACTGTCAACACAGCTGGTTTCTTCTGAGGCCTGTCTTCTTGATTAGGAGATGGCCATCTTCTGCAGGGAGACATTTGAGGAACTCCACCCATGTCAAAGGTCATGAGGAAGGAGGCTTGGCATACGCAAAGGCGTGATCAAGCCTCAGGAAACCCCCTGTTCCCAAGCATCTAACCCCAAACCAGAGTTTGTTTTATGCTCTCACCTACACCTCTGACTTTATTGGGGGCTCTCCCCCATAACCGTTTCTCTTGGAGAAGGAGTAAACATGCAGCTCCAAGGCAATAAAAATTCCTGGGCGTGACAAGAGTGTTTCAGCTTATGGACTCCTCTTAAGGTTATCTAGCCCACCCGTATAGGTTCATCCATCCACATGTGATTGTTTACAGCCTCCCAATCTGGGAGGCATGAGATGTTTTAGACTTACTAAAGGCAAATTCTTTTGGGGAGTTGGAAACTATTAGTATAGTGGGTTGGTTAAGAATTATATTGGTGAAGGGTTTTTCATTTGTTGTGCCAATAATTGCTGCTAATTCCCTGCCCTGGGTGTGACAAGGGTGTCTTAGGTCAAACCTCTCTGCTGACAGACTAGCTTGTGTGACAGGATTATCCATACTCCTGCCACTAAGCACATGATTGTTTACTACCTCTCAACCATAAACAGCACAGAGAGTTTTGGAGTATTTTGAGAGTCTTAATTAGCATAGGGCTTTTCTTCTTGTTGAGTCAATGATTGCCACCAGGCCTCCATATCCTTAGGCACCTGGGAATATATTAATCAATGTATTTGAAATATAGAAAAGAAAATATAGTAGTTTTAAGGTTAGCAATACTAGACTTTTTGAGTTAATGAATTTTCTCTTTTGTAATAGATCACTGTACTTTGTTATAAATCACTGTGTCCTTGCTATGTAAAAATGTAACTTTATCACTATCTTAAGACTAAATAGATCTTAAGGGGAACATTGGTGAAAGGATTTTCATTTGTTGGGCTGATGTGTGCTGGTAAATCTCCATGTTCCCTGCCCTTATAATGAATATAACTAGCATATAGGAGAAATAAGTATTAACCTTTAAGATTAATCATGTTAACCTTTGGTTAAATAAATTCCTTTCTTGATTGTAACTCACTACACCCTCATCCTATAGGAATGCAACTTTATTTGGAGGGTGGTGCCTGGTTTAAGAAAAAACACCTTTGGAAAAAATAAGTTTTTTGGTTATCAGAAAGAAAGGATCACAAAATGTCAGCAGGTCTCATGGCCAGAAGATGATGTAAAATCCCTAAGACCTTTTTATGTGAAGCACCTGATTTTGATAAAGGACAGGACTGCTGACCCCCGCGTGACTCTGTATTCATCCCTATGTGTATCAAAAGGTATATAAGCAAACCTCAATATAAAGAAATTGGATCAGTTTCCGGAAAGACTGATTCCCTCATGTCTTCTTTTCTGCTCTCCGTTTTTCTGGCTGAATTCCCATCTGGAGCGTGGGTGCTCACCACATCTAATTACTTGCCCTGGTTTTCAAGCCCAAGCTAGAAGGAGCCCAAGGAAGGGCACCTTCTGATATTCAAGTGGTACCAGTGGCCCAACGTAGATGGTGCAAATTCCTTGTCTTGGAATTTTATTGGTTTCCCACGTGAACCAAGTTATTCAGCCTCTTTTTCTCTCCTAATATTTTCAGGCCAAATTCCCAACTGGTGCATGGGTACCCACCAAGCATATTAATTTTTCCTGGGCTTCTAAGATTGGACCGGGGGGGCCTCAGTGCCTCCTCTCCTTCGGGAGAATGGGAAGACGCCTGCGGCCTACATAGGTGGTGATTGGTATTCCATGTGAACCAAGTTATTCATCCTCTTTTTCTCTGCTAATTTTCTAATCCCTCTCTATCTGTAATTAAATAAGTTATTTCTAAGGACACCGACTCCGTCCTCACCTTTAAATTCCCTGGATCCACCAGGGCTGGACCCCGGCAATCTTCCCTCTATGTCTGACAAGGTCTTCACTCTGTACATGCCCATGTTCAAATTTCCTCTGCTTATATGGATAGCAGTAGTATTGGATTGACTGTGCCAAAGGCTTTGACTGTGTGGATCACAAGAAACTGTGGAACATTCTGAAAGAGATGGGAATCCCAGATCACCTGACCTGCCTCTTGAGAAACATATATGCAGGTCAGGAAGCAGCAGTTAGAACTGGACATGGAACAACAGACTGGTTCCAAATAGGAAAAGGAGTCCATCAAGGCTGTATATTGTCACCCTGCTTATTTAAATTATATGCAGAGTACATCATGAGAAACACTGGGCTGGAAGAAGCTGGAATCAAGATTGCCAGGAGAAATATCAATAACCTCAGATATGCAGATGACACCACCCTTATAGCAGAAAGTGAAAAGGAAGTAAGAAGCCTCTTGATGAAAGTGAAAGAGGAAAGTGAAAAAGATGGCTTAAAGCTCAGCATTCAGGAAATGAAGATCATGGCATCTGGTCCCATCACTTCATGGGAAATAGATGGGGAAACAGTTGGAAACAGTGTCAGAATTTTTTTGAGGGAGGAGGGGAGTTTGCAAAATCCCTGCAGATGGTGATTGCAGCCATGAAATTAAAAGATGCTTACTCTTTGGAAGGAAAGTTATGACCAACCTAAATAGCATATTCAAAAGCAGAGACATTACTTTGCCGACTAAGTTCCATCTAGTCAAGGCTATGGTTTTTCCAGTGGTCATGTTTGGATGTGAGAGTTGGACTGTGAAAAAAGCTGAGCACTGAAGAATTGATATGCTTTTGAAATGTGGTGCTGGAGAATACCCTTGAGAATCCCTTGGACTGCAAGGAGATCCAACCAGTCCATTCTAAAGGAAATCAGTCCTGGGTGTTCATCGGAAAGACTGATGCTAAAGCTGAAACTCCAATACTTTGGCCACCTGATTTGAAGTGCTGACTCATCGAAAAAGATCCTGATGCTGGGAGCTATTGGGGGCAAGAGGAGTAGGGGACGACAGAGGATGAGATGGTTGGATGACATCACTGACTCAATGGACATGAGTTTGAGTAAACTCTGGGAGCTGGTGATGGACAGGGAGGCCTGGTGTGCTATGATTCATGAGGTCACAAAGAGTCGGACACGCCTGAGGGACTGAACTGAACTGAACTGAGTATTGGATTATGGCTACCTCCAATGATCTCATTTAAGCTGAATTAAATGCTTAAAATATTTCTACAGACATAGTCGAAGGAAGAGTTCCCTGGCCATCCAGTGGTTAGGACTTGGTGCTTTAACTGTAGTGGCCTCTGGTGTAATCCTTGGGGGAAGAAGGAACTAAGATGCCACAAACTATGCACAACTCCACCAAATACAATCTATGGAATGTGGGTTAGAATTTCAACATATGATGTTTCAGGGGAAAACAATTGTCTATATAACAATTTGAGATGTTTCACTTTTGTATGGGTTTTTGTAGATATAAATTATCCTCTAAGCACTGATTTAGGGGTAACCTGTCATAGCTCAGTTGGTAAAGCATCTGCCTGCAATGCAGGAGACCCTGGTTTGATTCCTGAGTGGGAAAGATTCCCTGGAGAAGGGATATGTTACCCACTCCAGTATTCTTGGTCTTCTCTTGTGGCTCAGCTGGTAAAGAATCTATCTGTCATGCAGGAAACCTGGCCATGACCCCCTGGGTTGGGAAGATCCTCTGGAGAAGGGGAAGGCTACCCAACCAGTATTCTTGCTTAGAGAATTCCACGAACTATATAGTCCATGGAGTCACAAAGTTGGACATGACTGAGCGACTTTCACTCATGCCTTTTGATATGCTGTGTTTTCATTTTCATTAATCTAAAAGCGTTTTTTAATTCTTGTCATTTCTGCTTTGACCCGTTGATTATTTAGTCATGTGGTATTTAATTTGTACATATTTGGGACTTTTCCAAATTTGTTTATGTTGCTAACTTCTAACTTAATTTCATTGTTCTAAAAGAACTTAAGTTGTATAACTTAAATTTCTCTGAAATTTCTGGGGCTTGTTTTATGGCATACCTTATTTTTGGAGAATGTTTCAAAAGATTCATATGTATTTGAGAAGAATATGTATTCTGCTATTGTTTGGTGGAGTGTTGTATAGATATCTGTTAAATCTCACTGGCGAGTAGAGTTGTTCAAGTCTTCTGTTTACTTTTTGATCTTCTGCAATGGATAGTTCTTCTGTCTACTACTGAAGTCTTCAGAAATTGTTTTTAATGCCTATTTTTAAATTATCTATGTGTATGCATGCTATGTCGCTTGAGTTGTGTGCAACTATTTGTGACCCTATGGACTGTAACCTATCAGGCTTCCCCGTCCACGGGATTCTCCAGGTAAGGATATGGGAGTGGATTGCCATGCCCTTCTCCAGGTCATCTTGCCAGTCCGGGGACCAAATCCTTGTCTCTTATATTTCTTGCAATGGCAGGTGGGTTCTTTACCACTAGCACCGCCTGAGAACCTGGGTCTCCTGCATTGCAGGCAGATTCTTTACCATCAGAGCTACCATGGAAGCCCATATAATGCTTACTTTTAGCAATTAATTGACTCATGATTATAAAATGTCTCTTTTTATCTCTAAAACATCTTTTGTTTTAAATTCTATTTTTGTCTGATGTTCATATGGTCATTTCACTTTTCTTATAGTTGTTGTTTGCATGGTATCTTTTTTCCCCTATTCTTTTACTTTTGAAATGTATGTATCTTTGTATCTAAGGAATATTTCTTGTAGAAAGCTTATGGTTGATTCCTATTTTTCTTTCCCCAATCTGACAACCTGTGCCTTTGCATTGAACTTTTTTTAATCTATATGTATTTAATGTTATTTGTTTGGACTTACATCTGCTTATTGACTTTTCCCCAATATGTCCTGTATCTTACTTTTTGTTTCTCTATTCTTCTTTGCTACTTTCTTTATGATTAAGAGAATACTTTCTAATGTAACATCTTTTCTTCCAAGGATGCTTGCTGCTAGACAGCATATTAAAAAGCAGAGACACTACTTTGCCGACAAAGGTCTGTATAGTGAAAGCTATGGTTTTTCTAGTAGTCATGTATAGATGTGAAATTTGGATCGTAAAGAAGGCTGAGTACCAAAAATTGATGCTTTCAAATTGTGGTGTTGGAGAAGACTCGAGAGTCCCTAGAGAAAATCAAACCAGTCAACTAGAATGGGGATTCCACCATGCTGAAGTGGAGGGTAAGAGATGGGAGGCAGTGGTAAGAATAGCTCAAATGTCACAAACTTTTCTATTCTTACCAGTATTCTGTAACTTTTCGCCAAAGATATGTATTAAGTTGTTTTACCCCATTAGGAAAATTTCCAGAGACTTTATAATTATTCTTTTTTTATATATACATTTTTCACCAGGTAGTTGTTTCACTGAGGTCTTAGTCCATGGAACTCCTCACACTCACAATTATTTTCAAAGTTCATCATATATATTTATATTGTGTGTGTGTATATATACATTGTGTATATATATAGTATATATTGTATATATTTTATGTATTGTATATATTGTATGTATATATATATTGTGTATATATTGTATATATTATAGTATATATATAGTGTATATATATAAATATATATTTGTTCACAACATATGAACATATATATTTGTTGTGAACAAGTATATAGCTCTTCTGGTGTGATTGCTATGAATTAAGTAATATTTTAATGGCTATTAGAGCCTGTTGTGTCCAAGAGAAAAATAATCTTAACTGGAAGTAAAATTATGGGAGTTTAGCCATGGGAGAAATTAGATCATACAACAAACAAATAAATCTACAATGATCTGGGAGCTACAGAAATCCCCTATTTCAAAATTATAACCTATGAGAAATCTTTAAAACTTTCTGTTCTCCTACTCATCTTCTTCTTTACAAAATTCTTTGTAAAGTCAGAAAATTATTGCATCTTATATACTGCACATGCAAGCTAAATGATTTTCATTATAGTCTCTTAGAGGGATTCTATTGTTGATAGCTAACAAGATAAACATCTCCTCATTGGAGTTGTGACTGTTTCTTATCAAATCATAAACTAAACATTGTTAAGACTCTCATATACTATCATATAGATATGTGCATCAATGAAGTTGTTCTCATATGTTTTGGTTCTGGCTTCATAGAAAATATTAATAGAAAATGGTAAGTATGTTTTAAGAATGATGATCATCTTACTTTAGTCAATCCTCTAATTTAAATAATAGCCTTCAGCAGTAAAAGTTGTATCCTAGCACCTGTGATCCAGCTGCATCCTTTCTTGTAATGGACTTTGCAGGAATATGACTTTCATAAATATTATAGCAAAAGTCTCACCTTGAAGCAGTTGGATTTTACAACATAAGTTAATGGAGAAATGAAAAAATACAATCATACCTGTATGTGTTATGCCTATAGGGTTTCAATAAAAGTGAGATTAAAACACTGCAAGTTCAGGATATTTTGGCCAATTATTACTAAGTTATTCAATAAATACTGTAAACCCCAAAATAGAATATTGGGAGCAAAAAAGTAGCACTCCAAGTGTGTGAATAGAATAACGAATTAAGAATATGAAAAACATTAAAAAAATCAACTATTTTTGAACATTTTGGAAAAAAATCACCCCACCATATAATCAAAAATGTGCTTTCAGGGTGATGATTGAGTAGCTGCTATTAGAACAACTAGTCTTTCTGAAAATAACAAAAGCAATGAAAAACATGCAAGGAATTGATGGCACTGGAGAATGAATAAATAGAGCTGGCAGATACTGGATGAGTACTGTCCTTCATCAGAAAAAAATATAGCATATAGATGAGTAACTAAATTGCAAGCATTTTGACCCAAAGACAGGTTCTAGTTTTACAATGTGGGCTGGTCAAATCCAAAATTCTCTGTAGTTTTCTCTGAAGAACCAAGTCTTCAAATAGTTAAGGATATATACACAAACATCTTAGAAAGGAGAAAACTGTGTAGAGTTTCCAATTCTTTGTATAAAGTGAAAGTGAAGGTGTTAGTCACTCAGTCGTGTCCAACTCTTTGTGACTCCATGGACTGTAGCCCTTCACCCTCAGGCTCCTCTGTGCATGGAAACTTCCAGACAAGAATACTGGAGTGGATTGTTGTTACCTTCTGGTTCATCTCTGAACTATGCATTCCTAATATCCCAAGCCAGGCTAAAATAACTGACCTGATGATTTTAGCTTTGAGGCTGAATTCAGCCTGCCATCTTTGGGAAACATAACAGAATACAAATTGTTCAAACTATATAATTCAAAATGTTTAGGATAAGACCCAAAATACTAGGTATATAAGAAGCAGCAAACAATCCACACTGAAGAAAAAGGCAATGTGAAGACCAATCAAGAACCGACTTAGATGTTGGAATTAATGTACCAAATACTACCATATCTGTGCTCAAGAAGATAAAAGAAAATGCTTTTATAGGGAAAAAAAAAATATAAAGTAGTGAAACATGCAAAATAAGAAATTGTGACAAAACATCACTTGCAGAGACTTAAAATAAGACTGGAGGTGATAGAAGATCAAGTGAGGAAGAGAAAATAGAGCAATAAAATAGATATCCGATCTGAAGGTTAACAAAGAAATAAAATTGGAAAACTAATAAAGGGAATATCAGGAACTTGTGAAGCAATATAAATATACTTAACATAGTCATAGCTGGGCACCTAGAAGAGAAGGGGAATTAAAATATAGGGGAATTATTCTAAGAGAGCATTTAGTTGGTACCTCAGATTTTTGAAAGATGTAAATTTAGACAAGGAAGAAAATCAGAGAGCATATTTAATTAGAAAGGAATTCATGCCAATCACATTATAGGCAAATTTCTGAAATTCAAAGTGAAGGTTATATTTTCAAAAGGGGCTGAGAAAGGCAATTCAATGTATACAGGGCAAGAGTAATTTCAATAGCTGGTCAATTTTTTTCAGAAACAGTGGACACTAGAAGACAGAATGATATCTGTAACTTCTAAGAAGGAAAACATAGACTCCCCCTAAAAACAAAACAATTAAAAATAATTTTATGTGCAGTGACCATGACTAAATTGATGAATGTAGGTGAACTAGATATTTTCAAATAGAAAACTTTCATAATTATAACTATTAAAAACATTATATCAAGGAAAAGGAAAATTATACAGGGCTCTCTGAAGAGAATGAAGAGCACAAGAAATGTAAATTAAAATAAAAATACTTGAGTAAAAATAAAAGCCATGTTTTCCCTGTGTATTTCTTAAAATAAAACTTCTTAAAGAAAAATTACAACATTGTCTGGTGAGGTTTATGATCAATAGAGGTTTTCTACGTATGATAACAGTACAAAAGTGAGAGATGTGATAAATTGTCCTACAGCATTGTATGCTTTCTACATTTTCCATGAAGTTTTAAAGTATTAACTCTAAGTAGACAGTGAAAAGTTATAAATGTGTATTTTAATCCCCAACCAACAACTAAACTAATGCAAATAGATAAATGCTAAAATGCCAAAAGATAAAATAGAATTCTAAAAAGTTTTCACTTATTCAAATGAAGGCAGTCTAGGAGGAAAAATAAAATTAAAAGTAGAGAGGTAAAACGAGAAAAAGAATATGCTAGACATAATCCAGGAAAATGGATAATTTCTTTAAATGATAATGGACTAAACACTCATTAAAAACTAAAGAATTTTAAAAAATGAATAAAATTATAAAACTAAGTATATGCTTTCTGCAAGAGACATATTTTAAATGTAAAATACAGATAGAGTCAACATGAAAGAAAGCAAACAGAAGGTAAGTGTAAGAAAAAATGAAATGAGTGCACTATTGTCAGATATTTCCAGCTGAAAGACATCAGAAATAAAGAAGGGCATGTAAAAATGTCAACACATCATGAAGACAAGGAAATCATAAATAGGTTCTGAATCAGTTCAGTGAGTTCAGTAGCTCAGTCGTGTCCAACTCTTTGTGACCCCATGAATCGCAGCATGCCAGGCCTCCCTGTCCGTCACCAACTCCTGGAGTTCACTCAGACTCAGGTTCATCGAGTCAGTGATGCCATCCAACATTCTCATACTCTGTCGTCCCCTTCTCCTCCTGCCCCCAATCCCTCCCAGCATTAGAGTCTTTTCCAATGAGTCAACTCTTCGCATGAGGTGGCCAAAATACTGGAGTTTCAGCTTCAACATCATTCCCTCCAAAGAAATCCCAGGGCTGATCTTCAGAATGGGCTGGTTGGATCTCCTTGCAGTCCAAGGAACTCTCAAGAGTCTTCTCCAACACCACAGTTCAAAAGCATTGATTCTTCGGCGCTCAGGCTTCTTCACAGTCCAACTCTCACATCCATACACGACCACAGGAAAAACAATAGCCTTGACTAGATGGACCTTTGTTGGCAAAGCAACGTCTCTGCTTTTCAATATGTTATCTAGGTTGGTCATAACTTTTCTTCCAAGGAGTAAACGTCTTTTAATTTCATGGCTGCAATCACCATCTGCAGTGATTTTGAAGCCCTAAAATATAAAGTCTGACACTGTTTCCACTGTTTCCCCATCTATTTCTCATGAAGTGATGGGACCAGACGCCATGATCTTCGTTTTTTGAATGTTAAGCTTTAAGCCAACTTTTTCACCCTCCTCTTTCACTTTCATCAAGAGGCTTTTTAGTTCCTCTTCACTTTCTGCCAGGTTCTGAATAGTTGAGCTTAAATATAAACCAAAATTTATTAAATGAAAAAGACAAAAGCTAGTTTGAGATTTTAATGCTCATCTCTCATCTTTTGATAGAACTAGATACAGGGAAAAAAAAAAACATAGAAGACTTGAAATACTCCATTAGCTCTCTTAACAAAATTAACATTTATAAAACACACTAAACTGAGAAGATACTTTTCAAGAGCACATGCAATAGTCATCGAAAGTAAATGCTATTTCTATCATAAAACATCTATCAATAAATTTAAAAAGATTGAAAAATACAGATTATATTGTTTTATCACAAGGGAATAAATTTATTTATTTATTTATTGGTTTTTTTTTATTTTTTTATTTTTTAAATTTTAAAATCTTCAATTCTTACATGCGTTCCCAAACATGAACCCCCTCCCACCTCCCTCCCCACAACATCTCTCTGGGTCATCCCCATGCACCAGCCCCAAGCATGCTGTATCCTGCGTCAGCCATAGACTGGCGATTCAATTCTTACATGATAGTATACATGTTAAAATGCCATTCTCCCAAATCATACCACCCTCTCCCTCTCCCTCTGAGTCCAAAAGTCCGTTATACACATCTGTGTCTTTTTTCCTGTCTTGCATACAGGGTCGTCATTGCCATCTTCCTAAATTCCATATATATGTATTAGTATACTGTATTGGTGTTTTTCTTTCTGGCTTACTTCACTCTGTATAATCGGCTCCAGTTTCATCCATCTCATCAGAACTGATTCAAATGAATTCTTTTTAACGGCTGAGTAATACTCCATTGTGTATATGTACCACAGCTTTCTTATCCATTCATCTGCTGATGGACATCTAGGTTGTTTCCATGTCCTGGCTATTATAAACAGTGCTGCGATGAACATTGGGGTACATGTGTCTCTTTCAATTCTGGTTTCCTCGGTGTGTATGCCCAGTAGTGGGATTGCTGGGTCATAAGGTAGTTCTATTTCCAATTTTTTAAGGAATCTCCACACTGTTCTCCACAGTGGCTGTACTAGTTTGCATTCCCACCAATAGTGTAGGAGGATTCCCTTTTCTCCACACCCTCTCCAGCATTTATTGCTTACAGATTTTTGGATCACAGCCATTCTGACTGGTGTGAAGTGGTACCTCATTGTGGTTTTGATTTGCATTTCTCTAATAATGAGTGATGTTGAGCATCTTTTCATGTGTTTGTTAGCCATCCGTATGTCTTCTTTGGAGAAATGTCTATTTAGTTCTTTGGCCCATTTTTTGATTGGGTCGTTTATTTTTCTGGAGTTGAGCTGCAGAAGTTGCTTGTATATTTTTGAGATTAGTTGTTTGTCAGTTGCTTCATTTGCTATTATTTTCTCCCATTCAGAAGGCTGTCTTTTCACCTTGCTTATATTTTCCTTTGTTGTGCAGAAGCTTTTAATTTTAATTAGATCCCATTTGTTTATTTTTGCTTTTATTTCCAGATTTCTGGGAGGTGGATCATAGAGGATGCTGCTGTGATTTATGTAAGAGAGTGTTTTGCCTATGTTCTCCTCTAGGAGTTTTATAGTTTCTGATCTTACATTTAGATCTTTAATCCATTTTGAGTTTATTTTTGTGTGCGGTGTTAGAAAGTGATCTAGTTTCATTCTTTTACAAGTGGTTGACCAGTTTTCCCAGCACCACTTGTTAAAGAGATTGTCTTTACTCCATTGTATATTCTTGCCTCCTTTGTCAAAGATAAGGTGTCCATATGTGTGTGGACTTATCTCTGGGCTTTCTATTTTGTTTCATTGATCTATATGTCTGTCTTTGTGCCAGTACCATACTGTCTTGATGACTGTGGCTTTGTAGTAGAGCCTGAAGTCAGGCAAGTTGATTCCTCCAGTTCCATTTAAAACAAGCTCTTTAAAACACCAAATAATTGGGAATTAAACTACACACTACTAAATAGTCTGTAGGTCAAAAATAAATCATGAAGAAAATCAAAAGACATTTAACTGTGAATAGTGATGAAAACTACATTATTACACATAATTGTTCATCAAAAATGCATTATTTGATGTAGATACGATGTGCATATTCCTCTTAATAAAATCTGAGGATCTTTACATTTTACCTTGTTTTCCATTAATTGTTTTCATTATACCTGAGATGGCTTTGATGTGATAGCTTCACTGAACATAAGCACATAATTGGTTTGTGTTACAAGGATTATAGGTTGCAATCTTTTTGATCTAAATCCATCATGTCTCACAACTGTCAACTTTCTCTTTGTTCTCTTATTCTGAACATGATGCTGCTACAATTTTTAAACTACAACCTATTATTCATATATCCCCTCAGATCCATAGGTTATTGTTTTCTTTTCTGACATATTTCCACTTATTTTAGTAGATATAGGAGCCCAGTTGGTTATAGATTACCTTTATTTCTTTTCAGTATCTATATACATATAGGCAAGGATGGATAACTTGGGAGAATGGCATTGAAACATGTATAATATCATAGAAGAAACATATCGCCAGTCTAGGTTCAATGCGGGATACAGGATGCTTGGGTTTGGTGCACTGGGATGACCCAGAGGGATGGTACAGGGAGGGTCGTGGGAGGGGAGTTCAGGATTGGGAACACGTGTACACCCATTGCAGATTCATGTTGAAGTATGGCAAAACCAATACAATATTGTAAATTAATAAATAAATAAATACAAAGAAAAAATGTAAGAACAGAATAATCATTTATTATTTTTTATTTATTTTTTTAATTTCAATTTATTCATTTTAATTGGAGGCTATTTACAATATTGTAAATAGTCTTATATAATATTATACATGTTTAAATGCCATTCTCCCAAATCATCCCACCCTCTCCTTCTCCCACAGAGTCCAAAAGACTGTTCTATGTGTCTGTGTCTCTTTTGCTGTCTTGCATACAGGGTTATCATTACCATCTTTCTAAATTCCATATATATACATTAGTATACTGTATTGATGTTTTTCTTTCTGGCTTACTTCACTCTGTATAATAGGCTCCAGTTTCATCCATCTCATTACCACTGATTCAAATGTATTCTTTTTAATGGCTAAGTAATATTCCATTGTGTATACATACCACATCTTTCTTATCCGTTCATCTACTGATGGACATCTAGGTTGCTTCCATGTCTTGGCTATTATAAACAGTGCTGCAATGAATATTGGGGTTCGTGTGTCTCTTCAATTCTGGTTTCCTCAGTGTGTATGCCCAGAAGTGGGATTGCTGGATAATAGGGCAGTTAAATTTTCAGTTTTTAAAGGAATCTCCACATTGTTATCCATAGTAGCTGTACTAGTTTACATTCCCACCAACAGTATAAGAGGGTTTCCTTTTCTCCACACCCTCTCCAGCATTTATTGCTTGTAGACTTTTGGATAGCAGGCACTTTGACTGGTGTGAAATGGTACCTCATTGTGGTTTTGATCTGCATTTCTCTGATAATGAGTGATGTTGAGAATTTTTTCATGTGTATGTCTTCTTTGGAGACATGTCTGGTTAGTTCTTTGGCCCACTTTTTGATTGGGTCATTTATTTTTCTGGAATTGAGCTGTAGGAGTTGCTTTTATATTTTTGAGATTAGTTGTTTGTCAGTGGCTTCATTTGCTATTATTTTCTCCCATTCAGAAGGCTGTCTTTTCACCTTGCTTATATTTTCCTTTGTTGTGCAGAAGCTTTTAATTTTAATTAGATCCCATTTGTTTATTTTTGCTTTTATTTCCAGTATTCTGGGAGGTGGATCATAGAGGATCCTGCTGTGATTTATGTCGGAGAGTGTTTTGCCTATGTTCTCCTCTAGGAGTTTTATAGTTTCTGATCTTACATTTAGATCTTTAATCCATTTTGAGTTTATTTTTGTGTGCGGTGTTAGAAAGTGATCTAGTTTCATTCTTTTACAAGTGGTTGACCAGTTTTCCCAGCACCACTTGTTAAAGAGATTGTCTTTACTCCATTGTATATTCTTGCCTCCTTTGTCAAAGATAAGGTGTCCATATGTGTGTGGATTTATCTGGGCTTTCTATTTTGTTCCATTGATTTATATTTCTGTCCCTGTGCCAGTACCATACTGTCTTGATGACTGTGGCTTTTTAGTAGAGCCTGAAGTCAGGAAGGTTGATTCCTCCAGTTCCATTCTTCTTTCTCAAAATTGCTTTGGCTATTCGAGTTTTTTTTTTTTTTTTTGTATTTCCATACAAATTGTGAAATTATTTGTTCTAGTTCTATGAAAAATACCTTTGGTAGCTTGATAGGGATTGCATTGAGTATATAGATTGCTTTGGGTAGTAAAATCCTTTTCACTATACTGATTCTTCTACTTCATGAACGTGGTATATTTCTCTACATATTAGTATCCTCTTTGATTTCTTTCACCAGTGTTTTATAGTTTTCTGTATATACGTCTTTAGTTTGATAGGTAGATATAGTCCTAAGTATTTTTTCTTTTCGTTGCAATGGTAAATGGAATTGTTTCCTTAGTTTCTCTTTTTATTTTCTCATTACTAGTGTATAGGAATGCAAGGGATTTCTGTGTGTTGATTTTACATCCTGCAACTTTACTATAATCATTGATTAGCTCTAGTAATTTTCTGGTGGAGTCTTCAGGATTTTCTTTGTAGAGGATCATGTCATCTGCAAACAGTGAGAGTTTTACTTCTTCCTTTCCAATTTGAATTCATTTTATTTCTTTTTCTGCTCTGATTGTTGTGGTGCAAACTTCTAAAACTATGTTGAATAGTAGTGGTGAGAGAGGGCACCCTAGTTTTGGTCCTGACTTTAGGGGAAATGGTTTCAATTTTTCACCACTGGATAATGTTTGCTGTGGGTTTGTCATATATAGCTTTTATTATATTTAGGTATGTTCCTTCTATGCCTGCTTTCTGGAGAGTTTTTTTCATAAATGGATGTTGAATTTTGCTAAAGGCTTTCTCTGCATCTATTGATATAGTCATATGGCTTTTATTTTTCAATTTGTTAATGTGGTATATTACATTGATTGATTTGAGGATATTGAAGGTTCCTTGCATCCTTGGGATAAAGTCCACTATATCATGGCATGTGATCTTTTTAATGTGTTGTTGGATTCTGACTGCTGAATTTTGTGAAGAATTTTGTTAAGGATTTTTGCATCTATGTTCATCGGTGATATTGGCCTGTAGTTTTCTTTTTGTGTATGTGGCATCTTTGTCACATTTTGGTATTAGGGTGATGGTAGCCTCATAGAATGAGTTTGGAAGTTTACCTTCCTCTGCAATTTTCTGGAAGAATTTGAGTAGGATAAGTATTAGCTTTTCTCTAAATTTTTGGTAGAATTCAGCTGTGAAGCCATCTGGACCTGGGCTTTTGTTTGCTGGAAGATTTCTAATTACATTTTCAACTTCCATGCTTGTGATGGGTCTGTTAAGATTTTCTATTTCTTCCTGGTTCAGTTTTGGAAAGTTGTACTTTTCTAAGAATTTGTCCATTTCTTCCACGTTGTCCATTTTATTGTCACATAATTGCTGATAGTAGTCTCTTATGATCCTTTGTATTTCTGTGTTTTCTCTTGTGATCTCTTCATTTACATTTCTAATGTTATTGATTTGATTTTTCTTCCTTTGTTTCTTGATGAGTCTGGCTAATGGTTTGTCAATTAATTTATCCTTTCAAAGAACCAGCTTCTGGCTTTGTTGATTTTTGCTATGGTCTCTTTTGTTTCTTTTGCATTTATTTCTGCCCTAATTTTTTAAGATTTTTTTCCTTCTACTAACCCTGGGGTTCTTCATTTCTTCCTTTTCTAGTTGCTTTAGATGTAGAGTTAGGTTACTTATTTGACATTTTTTCTTGTTTTTTTGAGGTATGCCTATATTGCTAGGAACTTTACAGTGATCCATAGATTTTGGGTTGTTGTGTTTTCATTTTCATTTGTTTCTATGCATATTTTGATTTCTTTTTTGATTTATTCTGTGATTTGTTGGTTATTCAGCAGCGTGTTGTTAAGCCTCCATATGTTGGAATTTTTAATAGTTTTTCTCCTGTAATTAACATCTAATCTTACTGCATTGTGGTCAGAAAAGATGCTTGGAATGATTTCAAATTTTTTTGAATTTATCAAGGCTAGATTTATGGCCCAGGATGTGATCTATCCTGGAGAAGTTTCTGTGTGCACTTGAGAAAAAGGTGAAATTAATTGTTTTGGCCTGAAATGTCCTATAGATATCAACTAGGTCTAACTGGTCTATTGTATCATTTACAGTTTGTGTTTCTTTGTGAATTTTCTGTTTAGTTGATCTATCCATAGGTGTGAGTGGGGTATTAAATTATCCCACTATTATCATGTTATTGTTAATTTCCCCTTTCATACTTGTTAGCACTTGTCTTACATGTTGTGGTGCTCCTATGTTGGGTGCATATATATTTATAATTGTTATATCTTATTCTTGGATTGCTACTTTGATCATTATGTAGTGTCCTTCTTTGTCTCTTTTCAAAGCCTTTGCTTTAAAATCTATTTTATCTGATACGAGTATTGCTACTACTCCTGCTCTTTTGGTCTCTATTTGCATGGAAAATATTTTTCAAGCCCTTCACTTTCAGTCTGTATGTATCCCTTGTTTTGAGGTGGGTCTCTTGTAAACCACATATATAAGGGGTCTTATTTTTGTATCTATTCAGCCAGTCTTTGTCTTTTCGTTGGGGCACTCAACCCATTTACATTTAAGGTAATTATTGATAAATATGATCCAGTTGCAATTTACTTTATTGTTTTGGGTTTGAGTTTGTACACCCTTTCTGTGTTTCCTGTCTAGAGAATATCCTTTAGCATTTGTTGGAAAGCTGGTTTAATGGTGCTGAATTCTCTCAGCTTTTACTTGTCTGTAGACCTTTTGATTTCTCCTTCATATTTGAATGAGATCCTTTCTGGGTACAGTAATTTGGGCTGTAGGTTATTTTTTCCATCACTTTAAGTATGTCTTGCCATTCCCTCCTGGCCTGAAGAGTTTCTATTGAAAGATCAGCTGTTATCCTTATGGGAATCCCCTTGTGTGTTATTTGTTGTTTTATCCTTGATGCTTTTAATACTTGTTTTTTTGTGTTTGATCTTTGTTAATTTGATTAATGTGTGTCTTGGGGTGTTTCACCTTGGGTTTATCCTGCTTGATACTCTCTGGGTTTCTTGGACTTGGGTGATTATTTCTTTCCCCATTTTAGGAAAGTTTTCAACTATTATCTCCTCGAGTATTTTCTCATGGTCTTTCTTTTGGTCTTGTTCTTCTGGGACTCCTATGATTCAAATGTTGGGGCGTTTAATATTGTCCTAGAGGTCTCTGAGATTGTCCTCATTTCTTTTAATTCATTTTTCTTGTTTCCTCTCTGATTCATTTATTTCTACCATTCTATCTTCTACTTCACTAAACCTATCTTCTGCCTCCGTTATTCTACTATTTGTTGCCTCCAGAGTGTTTTTAATCTCATTTATTGCATTATTCACTATATATTGATTCTTTTTTATTTCTGCTAGGTCCTTGTTAAACCTTTCTTGCATCTTCTCAATCCTTGTCTCCAGGCTATTTATCTGTGGTTCCATTTTGATGTCAAGATTTCGGATCATTTTCACTATCATTATTCAGAATTCTTTATCAGATAGATTCCTTATCTCTTCCCCTTTTGTTTGGTTTGGTGGGCATTTATCCTGTTCCTTTACCTGCTGGGTATTCCTCTGTCTCTTCATCTTGTTTATATTGCTGAGTTTGGGATGGCCATTCTATATTCTGGTAGTTTGTGGATTTCTCTTTATTGTGGAGTTTCCTTGCTGTGGGTGGAGTTGTATGGGTGGCTTGTCAAGGTTTCCTGGTTAGGGAAGCTTGTGTCAGTGTTCTGATGGGTGGAGCTGGATTTCTTCTCTCCGGAGTGCAATGAAGTGTCCAGTAATGAGTTATGAGATGTCAGTGGTTTTAGAGTGACTTTGGGCAGCCTGTATATTGAAGCTCAGGGCTGTGTTCCTGTGTTGCTGGAGAATTAGTGTGGTATGTCTTGCTCTGGAACTTGTTGGCCCTTGAGTGGTGCTTGGTTTCAGTGTAGGTGTGGAGGTGTTTGATGACTTCCTGTCGATTAATATTCCTTGGAGTCAGGAGTTCTCTGGTGTTTTCAGAATTTGGACTTAAGCCTCCTGCTTCTGGTTTTCAGTCTTATTTTTACAGTAGTCTCAAGACTTCTCCATCTATACAGCACCGTTGATACAACATCCAGGTTAAAGATGAAAAGTTCCTCCATAGTGAGGGACACTTCCTTTCGAAGACAATGGGCTGTTTTTCTGGGTGCCTGATGTCCTCTGCCATCATTCAGAAGTTGTTTTGTGTAATTTACTCAGTGTTTAAATGTTCTTGATGAATTTGTTGGGCAGAAAGTGGTCTCGATATCCTATTCCTCCTCCATCTTAGGACCGCCCTCCAGAATAATAATTTTTTAAATCATTGAAGCAACTGAGGAAATAAACCATAAGAATAGTATTTTGTAAACGTTAGAATACAAAGTTATATTTAGATTAAAACTTGAATATTTTATTGCTTCCTGTCAGTACAAATATTCTCCTATCTGAAAGACTACTTTATCTCTTACATTTCCCCATTCTTATACAAACCATTATGCAGTGTCAGAAAGATCATAGCTTTGCTGTGATCCCCAAATTTGTTCTCATTGAGCATGTCTTGTAATCTATTATTTTCTCATGCACCCAATTGCTATGCTGAGAGTAATTGCAGGGGTAAATGATGTTTCTATTATATGTAATTTCATTTCATACTTTGCTCTCTCTTATCAAGAACAGTATGACATAGCTCTGACAATAAGTTTCTCAACTGCATTCATGTGATTTTAAGAATGTTTAAAAAACTCTAATTAATTAACCCCAAATATAAAACATGTAGTGTTTGCTATTAAAATATAAATTATAAAAAACATAATCTTTGTTACATACACATATCCAACACACACACTCAACATGGAGATAGAAACAAGTAGATAATTGTAAACATGTTATGATATTGTCAACACAGGTTGTGTTATATTATCAGAAAACATATTTGAAAAAGAGAATATATACATGTGTGAGTGTGCTAAGTTGCTTCAGTTGTGTCCTTCTCTTTGGGACTCTATGGACTGTAGCCAACCAGGCTCCTCTATCCATTGGACTCTCCAGGCAAGGATACTCTAGTGGGTTGCCATGCTCTCCTCCAGGGGATCCTTTCCACACAGAGATCAAACCCTAATCTCTTTTTTCTTTCACATTAACAGGCAGGTCCTTTACCACTAGCGCCACCTGGGAAGCCCCAGTGTATAGAAGGAAATCTGAAAAATTGGAGTGTTTTAGACAGGTTATATAATGGGAAACGTATATAAGGCAGAAAAATTAAAAGTACCTTAGCAAAAGGAGGGACTTCCTTGGTGGCTCAAATGGTAAACTATCTGTCAGGAATGAAGAAGACCCAAGTTTGATCCCTTGATTGGGAAGATCCCCTGGAGAAGAAAATGGCAGCCTACTTCAGCATTCTTGCCTGGAAAATGGACTGAGAAGCCTGGTGTGCTACAGTACATGGGGTCACAGAGAATTAGACACGACTGAGTGCCTAATATTGTAGCAAAAGGAACATAATGTGCAAAGACCCAAAGATAAATGGGAGCATAGATTTTGGGGGAAGAAAAACGTAACTCTGGAAGCAGATATGGAGAAACAAAGAGACGCCAGATGATCAAGAGTCCTATAAGCAAGGTAAGAAATTTAGATATCATCCTGAGAGAAAATAGGGAGACATAGAATAGGTTTAAGGAGTCAAGGAATTTGAAAACATTTAAGATGTAGCACTGGCATGTTTGCTGGCTGATCAAATACACATGAGGAGGAAAGAAGCATATAAGGTGTGACATTGTTTCTTGTTCATAAGTGAATATCAGCAGTTGCCTTTCCCTGAAAGAGAGAACTTAAGAGAAATGTAGTATCCTTAATTATTTCTGTCATTCATGCATGAATTAAGGTTTGAATATATATTTTTAGAATTTTGAGACACTTACATTCACATGAATATGTTTTTTTATCTCTAACAGAACTCAGGTCAAATATCTTGCAATCATCAGCAAAAGGATGGTATTTGAAGCCACTGACAATGAATGAGATCACTCAATTCAGTTCAGTTCAGTTCAGTTCAGTCGCTAAGTCATGTCTGACTCTTTGTGATCCCATGAATTGCAGCATGCTAGGCCTCCCTGTCCATCACCAACTTCTGGAGTTCACTCAAACTCATGTCCATAGAATCGGTGATGCCATCCAGCCATCTCATCCTCTGTTGTCCCCTTCTCCTCCTGCCCCCAATCCCTCCCAGCATCAGAGACTTTTCCAATGAGTAATCTCTTTGCATGAGGTGGCCAAAGTATTGGAGTTTCAGCTTTAGCATTAGTCCTTCCAATGATCACCCAGGACTGGTTTCCTTCAGAATGGACTGGTGGATCATCTTGCAGTCCAAGGGACTCTCAAGAGTCTTCTCCAACACCACAGTTTAAAAGCATCAATTATTTGGCACTCAGCTTTTTTCACAGTCCAACTCTCACATCCATACATGACCACGGGAAAAAGCATAGCCTTGATTAGTTGGAACTTTGTTGGCAAAGTAATATCTGTGCTTTTGAATATGTTATATAGGTTGTCCAAAACTTTCTTTCCAAGGAGTAAGGGTCTTTAATTTCATGGCTGCAATCACCATCTGCAGGGATTTTGGAGCCCCCAAAATAAAAGTCAGCCACTGTTTTCACTGTTTCCCCATCTATTTCCCATGAAGTGATGGGACTGGATGCAATGATCTTAGTTTTCTGAATGTTGAGCTTTAAGCCAACTTTTTCACTCTCCTCTTTCACTTTTATCAAGAGGCTTTTTAGTTCCTCTTCACTTTCTGTCATAAGGGTGGTGTGATCTGCATATCTAATGTTATTGATGTTTCTCCAGGCAATCTTGATCCAAGCTTTTGCTTCTTCCAGCCGACCATTTCTCATGATGTACTTTGCATATATGTTAAATAAATAGGGTGACAATATACAGCCTTGACATACTCCTTTTCCTACTTGGAACAAGTCCATTGTTCCATGTCTGTTTCTAACTGTTGCTTCCTGCCCTGCACATAGGTTTCTCAAGAGGCAGGTCAGGTGGTCTGGTATTCCCATCTCTTTCAGAATTTTCCACAGTTTATTGTGATCCACACAGTCAAAGGCTTTGGCATAGTAAATAAGGCAGAAATAGATGTATTTCTGGAACTCTCTTGCTTTTTCCAAAATTCCGTGTTTGCAATTCGATCTTTGGTTCTTCTGCCTTTTCTAAAAGCAGCTTGAACATCTGGAATTTCATGGTTCATTTATTGCTGAAGCCTGGCTTGGAGAATTTTTAAGTATTACTTTACTAGCATGTCTGATGAGTGCATTTGTGTGATAGTTTGAGCATTCTTTGGAACTGCCTTTCTTTAGGATTGGAATGGTCACTGCTGAGTTTTCCAAATTTGCTGGCATATTGAGTGCAGCACTTTCACAGCAGCATCTTTCAGGATTTGAAATAGCTCAACTGGAATTCCATCACTTCCACCAGCTTTATTCATAGTGATGCTTCCTAAGGCCTACTTGACTTCACATTCCAGGATGTCTGGCTCTAGGTGAGTGATCAAACCATCGTGAATATCTGGGTCGTGAAGATGTTTTTTGTACAGTTCTTCTGTATATTCTTGCCACCTCTTCTTAATATCGTCTGCTTCTGTTAGGTCCATACCATTTCTGTCCTTTATCGAGCCCATTTTTGCATGAAATGTTCCCCTGGTATCGCTAATTTTCTTGAAGAGATCTTTAGTCTTTCCCATTCTATTGTTTTCCTCTATCTCTTTGCATTGATCACTGAGGAAGGCTTTCCTATCTCTCCTTGCTATTTTTTGGAACTCTGCATTCAGATGCTTATATCTTTCCTTTTCTCTTTTGCTTTTCGCCTCTCTTCTTTTCCCAGCTATTTGTATGGCCTCCTCAGACAGCCATTTTGCTTTTTTGCATTTTTTTTTTCCTTGGGGACGGTCTTGATCCCTATCTCCTCTACAATGTCAGAAACCTCCCTCCATAGTTCTTCAGGCATTCTATCTATCAGATCTAGTCCCTTAAATCTGTTTCTCATTTCCACTGTATAATCATAAGGGATTTGATCACTTAAGGAGGCTGTAAATGAGAGAAGAGAGCCAAAGACCTAGTCTCTAGAGGATAGAAAACACAATATAAAAACTTGATACCTGAGAAAAGGAAAGGTCTTAATAGAGTTTGCACATGAGGAGAAAATTGGAAGAACTTGCTCTTTAGAGTTAGGAAAAATACTGCCTATTATTTTAAACTTGCTTGTTGATGAGTATACTTTTTAACAGGGAGTCATTACTTCTATGCTTCTTTAAAATGTTTTATTTGCCATATTAACTTTATGTATATTTGTATGTATCTGTCATCTATCTGCCTATTCATCTATTACATGCATATTTGCATTTGTGCACATACTCTAAAAGAAAGATACTCTAGAAAAGTTCATCAGATAGTAAAATTACTGATTTCTTATGCATTAATTTTTGTGAAAGAAAAAATTGTAAAAAACAGGCTGAGAAACAACAAGAAAGAAAACAAGAAAGATCAACATTTTTATCTGTTGATCACAATTTTGGAAGATCAAAGTAAAATGTCACTAATCAATATGTTTTCCATTTTACAGTTTTGATTACATAGTCTACACATTCTGAGACCTTGGATATAGTTTGACGGAATTGTTAAAATCTGATGTAATTAAATTACAGTGAAATATAAATTTATGGACTCCATATAGCAAATAAAACCAGTCCATACATCAACATGAATCCACCACAGGTATTAACTTCCAATTAAAATAAATAAATTTCTTCTTTAGATGAGAACAAACTTAAAATAACATAAAATAATTGTAAAAAGAAGTATATGCACCATTAAAAAAAAAAGTCCAAAAATGTTAAATTACATTGGGAGCACTTTGTAAAGAGTGTATTGTTTTATATTAATATTGTTGCTTTCTGATTTGAAAATGAGGTGAAATGCATTGATCAATTGGTTGCATTAGTGTTGCTGAGAAAATTTCATAGCTTTTGTGTAGAAAAGAATTAGAAAAAATTATTTTTATTAGAAATTTTTGATGATTTTTAAAAACTATATTTTAGTAAGAAATTATTTCTATGGATATTTAGGGTGATTTAAGAAAAGTTTTGAAAAGTCAGATTTTTCTAAGTTGTAATATGCATAGAGTAAAATACTCTTACATTTATTAAGTTTTATGAATTTGACAAATGCATATTGCTGTGTAATGAGCACTATAAGAAAGACATATTTTCAGCATTTATAAAGTTCCTCTGTGGCACTTTGTAGTCAATCAATTTTTCTGTACTCTTAGCCCCTGGCAAATACTGCTCTTTTTCTGTCGTTATGATACTGTCTTTTCCCAGATGTCAGATATACAGCATGTAGCCTTTACAATCTGACTTCTTTCATTTAACAAAATGCAATTGGGATTCATCTATGTCATTTCATGTTATCAGTAGTCCATTTATTTTAATGCATAAGTAGTGATCCATTGAGTGACTGTAGCATTTAGTTCAGTTCAGTTCAGTTCAGTTGCTCAGTCGTGTCTGACTTTTTGTGACTCCATGAACTGTAGCACGCCAAGCTTGCTTGTCGAACACCAACTCCCAGAATTTATTCAAACTCATGTACATCGAGTCGGTGATGCCATCCAACCATCTCATCCTCTGTCATCCCCTTCTCCTCCTGCCTTCAATCTTTCCCAGTATCAGGGTCTTTTCCAGTGAGTCAGTTCTTGGCATCAGGTGGCCAAAGTATTGGGGTTTTAGCTGCAACATCAGTCCTTCCAATGAATATTCAGGACGGATTTCCTTTAGGATGGACTAGTTGTATCTCCTTGCAGCCCAAGGGATTCTCAAGAGTCTCCTCCAACACCACAGTTCAAAAGGATCAGGCTTCGGTGATCAACTTTCTTTATAGTCCAACTCTCTCATCCCTACATGACTACTGGAAAAACCATAGTTTGACTAGACTAAATGTATCATAAATTTTTGTCTATTCACCAATTAATGGACATCTCATTTATTTCCAGTTTTGGGAAAGCATTGGTTAACTCAATAAACAGTCACATCCAAACTTTTAGACGGAGTTTGTTTTTTTTTTTTTTTTTAGTATTTAGGAGTGCAGTTTTGGTTGATATGATAATTGTATGTTTAAATGTATTAAGAAACTTTCAGATTATTTTCCAAGGTCCTAAAATTATGGCATTTCTGCAAGCAATATATGAGTGTTATCATTGATCTACATCCTTGCTAGAAAATTGCATTTTACATTTTCCCCCTCTTTGTCATTCATATAAGTGTGTAGTGACATCTCACTGTGGCTTAAATTTCCATTCTTCTAATAAGGACTGGGATAATCTTGGGAAAATAGGTAAAAGCAAAGATTAGTTAGTACTGCCATCATGGAAAGTAGCGGAATAATTTAGAAGGGATTTAAAAGAATGAAAGAAAAGATATGATTTATGAACAGAATGACAAATTTAAATTACCTAGCATAGAAACAGGAGAACTGCTAGGTAATTCTTCAGTTCAGTTCAGTTCAGTCGCTCAGTTGTGTCCGACTCTTTGTGACCTCATGATCTGCAGCATGCCAGGCCTTCCTGTCCAACACCAACTCCCAGAGTTTGCCCAAACTCATGTCCACTGAGTAGGTGATGCCTTCCAACCATCTCATCCTCTGCCTCCCAGTTCTCCTCCTGCCCTCAGTCTGTCCCAGCATCAGGGTCTTTGCCATGAGTCAGTTCTTCACCACAGGTGGCCAAAATATGGGAGCATCAGCTTCAACATCAGTCCTTCCAATGAACATCCAGGAATGATCTCCTTTAAGATGGACTGATTGGATATCCTTGAAGTCCACGGGACTCTCAAGAGTCTTCTCCAATACCACACTTTGAAAGCATCAATTCTTTGGTTGTCGGCTTTCTTTATAGTCCAACTTTCACATCCAAACATGTCTACTAGCAAAACCATAGTCCTGACTAGACGGACCTTTGTTGGCAAAGTAATGCCTCTGCTTTTTAATATGCTGTCTAGGTTGGTCATAACTTTCCTTCCAAGGGGTAAGCATCGTTTAATTTCATGGCTGCAGTCACCATCTGCAGTAATTTTGGAGCCCCAAAACACTAAAGTCTGACATTGTTTCCACTGTTTCCCAACTATTCTCCATAAAGTGATGGGACCGGATGCCATGATCTTAGTTTTCTGAATGTTGAGCTTTAAGCCAACTTTTACACTCTCCTCTTTTACTTTCATCAAGAGGCTCTTTAGTTTTTCTTCACTTTCTGCCATAAGGGTGGTGTCATCTGCCTATCTGAGATTATTGGTATTTCTCCCAGCAGTCTTAATTCCAGCTTGTTCTTTCTACAGCCCAGTGTTTCTCATGATGCACTCTGCATATAAGTTAAATAAGCAGAGTGACAATATACAGCTTTGACATACACCTTTTCCTATTTGAAAGCAGTCTATTGTTCCATGTCCAGTTCAAATTTTTCCTTCCTGACCTGCATACAGGTTTGGCAAGAAGCAGGTCATGTGGTCTGGTATTAACATCTCTTTCAGAATTTTCCACAATTTATTATGATCCACACAGTCAAAGGCTTTGGCATAGTCAATAAAGCAGAAATAGATGTATTTCTGGAACTCTCTTGCTTTTTCCATGATCCAGTGGATGTTGGCAATTTGATCTCTGGTTCTTCTGCCTTTTCTAAAACAAGCTTGAACATCAGGAATTTCACAGTTCATGTATTGCTGAAGCCTGGCTTGGAGAATTTTGAGCATTGCTTTACTAGCATGTGAGATGAGTACAATTGTGTGGTAGTTTGAGCATTCTTTGACATTGCCTTTCTTTGTGATTGGAATGAAAACGGATCTTTTCCAGTCCTGTGGCCACTGCTGAGTTTTCTGGCATATTGAGTGCAGCACTTTCACAGCATCATCTTTCAGGATTTGAAATAGCTCCACTGGAATTCAATCACCTACACTAGCTTTGTTCATGGTGATGCTTCCTGAGGCCCACTTGACTTCACATTCCAGGATATCTGGCACTAGGTGAGTGTGAGTGATTACATCATCGTGATTATCTGGTCTTTTTGTACAGTTCTTTTGTGTATTCTTGCCAATTCTTCTTAATATCCTCTGCTTCCGTTCTGGAGAAGAAAACGGCAACCCTGCTTCTGTTAGGTTGATACAATTTCTGTCCTTTATTGACTCCATCTTTGCATGAAATGTTCGCTTAGTATCTCTAATTTTCTTGAAGAGACATTTAGTCTTTCCCATTCTGTTGTTTTCCTCTATTTCTTTGCATTGATCGCTGAGGAAGGCTTTCTTGTCTCTCCTGCTCTTCTTTGGAACTTTGCATTCAAATGGGTATATCTTTCCTTTTCTCGTCTCCTTCTTACTTCTCTTCTTTTCCAGCTATTTGTAAGGCCTCCTCAGATAGCCATTTTGCCTTTTTTTTTCCCTTGGGGATGTCTTGATCCCTGTCACCTGTACAATGTCATGAACCTCTGTCCATGGTTCATCAGGCATTCTGTCTATCAGAAATGGTCCCTTAAATCTGTTTCTCACTTCCACTGTATAGTCATAAGGGATTTGATTTAGATCATACCTGAATGGTCTAGTGGTTTTTCCTGCTTTCTTCAATTTCAGTCTGAATTTTGCAATAAGGAGTTCATGATCTGAGCCACAGTCAGCTCGCAGTCTTGTTTTTGAAGACTATATAGAGCTTCCCCATCTTTGACTGGAAAGGATATAATCAATCTGATTTTGGTTTTGACCATCTGGTGATGTTCATGTGTAGAGACTTCTCTTGTGTTGTTGGGAGAGGGTGTTTGCTATGACCAGCGCATACTCTTGGCAAAACTCTATTAACCTTTGGTCCTGCTTCATCTGTACTTCAAGGCCAAATGTACCTGCTACTCCAGGTGTTTCTTGACTTCCTGCTTTTCCATTCCAGTACCCTCTAATGAGAAGGATATCTTTTTTGGGTGTTAGTTCTAAAAAGTCTTGTCGGTTTTCATAGAATTATTCAACTTCAGTTTCTTCAGTGTTACTGATTGGAGCATAGACTTGGGTTACTGTGACATTGAATGATTTGCCTTGGAAATGAACAGAGATCATTCTGTCGTTTTTGAGATTGCATCTAAGTATTGTATTTCAGACTCTTTTGTTGACTATGATGGCTACTTTATTTCTTCTAAGGGATTCCTGCCCACAGTAGTACATATAATGATCATCTGAAATAAATTCACCCATTCCAGTCCATCTTAGTTCACTGATTCCGAGAATGACACCGTTCACTCTTGCCATCTCCTGTTTGAACACTTTCAATTTTATGGACCTGACATTCCAGGTTCCTATGCAATATTGCTCTTTACAGCATCGGACCTTGCTTCTATCACCCATCACATCCACAACTGGGGGTTGTTTTTGGTTTCTCCATCCCTGCATTCTTTCTGGAGTTATTTCTCCACTGATCTCCAGAAGCATAGTGGGTACCTACCTCTTTCAGTGCCCTATCTTTTTGCCTTTTCATACTGTTAATGGGGTTCTCAAGGCAAGAATACTGAAGTGGTTTGCCATTCCCTTCTCCAGTGGACCACATTCTGTCAGACTTCTCCACTGTGACCCATACATCTTTGTTGGCCCCACATGGCATGGCTTAGTTTCACTGAGTTAGAGAAGGCTGTGGCGTATTTAATCAGATTGGTTAGTTGTCTGTGATTTTGATTTCAGTCTGTCTGCCCTCAAATGCCCTCTCTCAGTGGCTACCATAATTCTAACCTGTCCTTTTTTTCTGCAGACGTGTCAAGTTCAGTGTAGTAATTAGTTTATTCATCTTATGCAGCTGACTCAACTTCTGTTGCTACTGCTCTCCCTAGATTCCTAGACTATGCCACGGTTCAGAAGTATCTGTTCAGTTTGCAGCTTGACTTGCTCTTTCTGAATTCTCCTTTTGGTGTAGGGGAAAGATGAGGGGAAAAAAAAGGCAAGGATTCAATACAATGAATCAATGCTTTTGAAACTAACTCTTGGCAATTGGAAGTGTCTTTCAATATATAAAACAAAGTCTTATATGTCTTCTGTTTGTTTATATCAATATTGTTAAATAAAAAGACTAGTATTGAAGAATCCACTCGTTTAAATTTAAAAAAAAAACAATTTAGAGAGGACATTCAATGTGCTTTATAGTAATCAGGCTTAAAAACATAAAAAAAAAAAACACTCTAGGAGCTTAAATTCTAGTGATATGTAGAAATAGATAAACAGGTCATTTAATGAAATATAGGGAATCTTAACATCAAGGTACTTACAAAGAACTTTGAAAACATTAAGGGCTACTTGATTCATCTTAACATTCAGGAAAGAATTTTCTCAAGGACTTGGCCCCTGAGATTGATGTATAGGATGTTTGAGAAAGGGTTAGCAAGACAATGAATTCTAAGAAATGGTGAGAAAATGGAACGATAACAGCAAAGTAACAGAGTAGCAGCACAATGTATAAAATATGTGTATATTTATGTATAAGGGGCTCACAGAGGATGCACTTAAATTCACTCATAACCACATGAAGTGCTCAAGCTCTGGATATAGTTAAAGACAAGGGATTAAAGTGTTTAAGCAGAAGACTGTTTTCATCTACTGAATAGAGAAAGAACTTAACGGCTACAAAATTGCTAACAAGGAGAACATTATAAAGATGACAGAAATAATTTAAATGAAAAAAATTCAAATGCAAACATTGTGATATTTTTGAAATCAACTTACTAATTGCACACAAAAGAAATATTGGTAACATCAAAAGTTCTGAAATCAATAGTTAATTTACTAAAGTTGACATATTAAAATTTGTTTCCACTTTTTTAGTTCATCTAGCAAATTACACAATTCTAGTAAATTTTAGCAAGCACATTTAAAAGTTTATAGATTATATAATTAAATTGTTAAATATTTTAAAATAAATTTATAAATAGATTATAAGCACAAATAAGCAAAGCCTTCCCACACATAAATCTAATAAATTAAGCATGCCAATATGGTTAATATTATGCTTTCTGAAAATGCCAAAGATAGTCAAGATTTTAGGTTCTATTTTATCTTTATATATAAAATGCGAAGTTTGAACCTCTAACTCAATAATACTTTAAATTTGATTTCTAATAGTAACGTATTTGATATTCTATTATGCTTGAATCTTTTACAGATGCTAAATGATGAAAACAAAATACATACAGATAATTACTGAATGAATATTTTAGTTAAAATGTTATTATAAGATCACTACTAATAGTTAACTTTAAATTCCATAGTCTTAAAGACAGTAAGCCACTGAGAAAATTACCTTACAGTCCCAAAAAATGTATTTTAAGTTTCAAAGTTGAGTTAAGGGCCATTGTCTTACTAGAGAAAAAATTGTTTATGGTCCAGAAAATTTGATTAGGGTACAAAATTTGAAACTGCAGAAACCCACAGAGATATTTCTAAGGATTAGAAGAGTCAAGTTGAGCCTTATTTTATAGAACCAATAGAAGCTGACAGCACAGCCTTTACCACTGTAGACGTCTCATAACTCAAGTTCTCTGTGCTTGCGTTGTAAGTAGCTTCAGTCAAGTCTCTTAGAGACACTATGGGCTGTAGCCTGAAGCCTCTTCTGTTCATTGGATTCTGCAGGGAAGAATACTGGAGTGGGTTGATATGCCCTCCTTCAGGGTATCTCCCCAACCCAGAGTTCGAACCAGTGTCTCTTATGTCTCCCATGTTGGCCGTCAGGATCTCTACCACTATTGCCACCTGGGAAGTTGCCTGTACTCAACTATAAAAATTTGTAACTCTCAAGGGCGCTCTGAAATTCCTTTTCAGGTGTTTTTTTATCGCTGATTTGAGTTTCATTTATTCTGAATTATGCTGCATTCTTCCTATCTACAAGAATGTAATACATTATTAAATTCTGCCTATTTATCATATATAGACATAAAGAATGTCCTTAGATCATTCTTACAAAAAAGTCTAATTCAGGAAAGAGGAAGTGAGAGAAATTAATAGATTATTTCTGAGCTTCCCAGGTGGCATTAGCAGTAAAGAACCTGCCTGTTCATGCAACAGATATGAGACATGGGTTCAATCACTGGGTTGGGAAGATTCCATCTTTAAAAAAAATAAAATCTACAGAGGGAGGTTCAAGAGGGAGGGGATATATGAACGTATATATCTATTTCACTTTGTTGTACAGCAAAAACTAACACAGTATTGTAAAGCAATTATACTACAAAAAAAAAGATAAAATTTACAGTCCTAATGGTTCATGTTTCAGAAACAATGGAGTACCATTTACTGTGAAGGTGAATAAAGGTGAAAAAACAAACAAACAAACTTTGATGATTTTCAGTTTGTGTATTTCTAGTTTTCAGTTCAGTTCAGTCACTCAGTCATGTACGACTCTATGCTACCCCATTGACTGGAGCACATCAGGTGTCCCTGTCTATCAACAACTGCTGGAATTTACTCAAACTCATTTCCAGGGTCTAACTTCCCTGGTGGCTCAGACGGTAAAGTGTCTGCCTACAATGTGGGAGGCCTGGGATTGATCCCTGGGTCAGGAAGATCCCCTGGAGAAGGAAATGGCAACCCACTCCAGTAACCTTGCCTGGAAAATCTCATGGACAGAGGAGCCTGGTAGGCTACAGTCCATGGGTTCACAAAGAGTCGGACATGACTGAGTGATACACTTTCATTTCCAGTGAGATGCTGATGTCATCCAACCATCTCATCCTTTGACATCCCCTTCTCAGGCCTTCAATCTTTCCCAGTATGAGGGTCTTTTCCATTGAGTCAGTTCTTCCAATCAGGTGGCCAAAGTATTGGAGTTTCAGCTTTAGCACCATTCTTTCCAAAGAACACCCAGGACTGAATTCCTTTAGGATGGACTGGTTGGATCTCCTTGCAGTCCAAGGGATTCTCAAGAGTCTTCTCCAACACCACAATTCAAAAGTATCAATTCTTCGGTGCTCAGCTTTCTTTATAGTTCGGTTCTCATATTCATAGATGACTACTGGAAAAACCACAGCTTTGACTAGACAGACATCTGTTGACAAAGCAATGACTCTGCTTTTTAATACACTATCTAGGTTGGTCATAACTTTTCTTCCAAGGAGCAAGGATGTTTTAATTTCATGACTGCAGTCACCATATGCAGCGATTTTGGAACCCTGAAAAATAAAGTTTCTCACAGTTTCTATTGTTTCCCCATCTTTCTACCATGAAGTGATGGTAATCCAAGTCTATTCCCCAAGCAGTAAAGCTGAAGATGCTGAAGTTGAATGATTCTATGAAGACCTACAGGACCTTTTATAACTAACACCCACAAAAAATGTCTTTTTCATTATCAGGGATTGGAATGCAAAAGTAGGAAATCAAGAAACACCTGGAGTAACAGGCAAATTTGGCCTTGGAAACAGAATGAAGCAGGGCAAAGGCTAAGAGAGTTTTGCCAAGAGACCAGGCTGGTCATAGCAAACAGCCTCTTCCAACAACACAAGAGAAGATGCTACACATGGACAACACCAGATGGCCAACACCTAAATCAGTTTGATTATATTCTTTGTAGCCAAAGATGGAGAAGCTTTATACAGTCAGCAAAAACAAGACCAGAAGCTGACTGTGGCTCAGATCATGAACTCCTTGTTGCCAAATTCAGACATAAATTGAAGAAAGTGGAGAAGACCACTAGACCATTCAGGTATGACCTAAACCAAATCCTTTATGATTATAGAGTGGAAGTGATACATAGACTTAAAGGACTAAACCTGATAGACAGAGTGCCTGATGAACTGTGCACAGAGGTTCATGACATTGTACAGGAGACAGGGATCAAGACCATCCCCAAGAAAAAGAAATGCAAAAAGCAAAATGGCTGTCTGAGGAGGCCTTACAAATAGCTCTGCAAAGAAGAGAAGCAAAATACAAAGGGGAAAAGGAAAGATATACCTCTGCATTTGAATGCAGAGTTCTAAAGAACAGCAAGGAGAGATAAGAAAGCCTTCCTCAGTGATCAGTGCAAAGAAATAGAGAAAAACAATAGAATGGAAAGACTAGAGATCTCTTCCAGAAAATTAGAGATACCAAGGGAAAATTTCATGCAAAGATGGAGTCAATAAAGGACAGAAATTGTATGGACCTAACAGATGCAAGAGCTATTAAAAAAAGGTGGCAAGAATACACAGAAGAACTGTACAAAAAATACCTTCATGATCCAGACAACCATGATGGTTTGATCACTCACCTAGAGCCAGACATCCTGGAAAAAGAACACAAGTGAACAGTAGAAAGCATCACTACAAACAAAGCTAATGGAGGTGATGAAATTACAGTTGAGCTATTTCAGATCCTGAAAGATGATGTTTTGAAAGTGCTGCACTCAATATGCCAGCAAATTTGGAAAACTCAGTAGTGATGACAGGGCTAGAAAAGATCAGTTCTCATCCCAATCCCAAAGAAAGGCAATACCAAAGAATGCTCAAACTACCACACAATTGCACTCATCTCACAAGCTTTTAAAGTAATGCTCAAAAATCTCTAAGCCAGGCTTCAGCAATACATGAACCATGAAATTCCAGATATTCAATCTGGTTTTAAAAATGGCAAAGGAACTAGAGATCAAATTGCAAACATCTGCTGGATGATCAAGAAAGCAAGAAGGTTCCAGAAAAACATCTATTTCTGCTTTATTGACTATGCCCAAGCCGTTGACTGTGTGGATCACAATAAACTGTGGAAAATTCTGAAAGAAATGGGAATACCAGACCACCTAATCTGCCTCTTGAGAAACCTGTATGCAGGTCAGGAAGCAACAGTTAGAAATAGTCATGGAACAACAGACTGGTTCCAAACAGGAGAAGGAGTACATCAAGGCTGTATAATGTCACCCTGCTTATTTAACTTCTATGCAGAGTACATCATGAGAAATCCCGGACTGGAGGAAGTACAAGCTGGAATCAAGACTGCTGGGAGAAATATCAATAACCTCAGATATGTAGATGACACCACCCTTATGGTAGAAAGGGAAGAAAATCTGAAGAGCCTCTTGATGAAAGTGGAACAGGAGAGTGAAAAAGTTGGCTTAAACTCAACATTTAGAAAACGAAGTTCATGGCATTCGGTCCAATCACTTCATGGCAAATAGATGAGGAAACAGTGGAAACAGTGGCTGACTTTATTTTTTCGGGCTCCAAAATCACTGCAGATTGTGATTGAAGCCATGAAAGTAAAAGATGCTTACTCCTTGGAAGGAAAGTTATGGTCAAGCTAGACAACATATTTAAAAGCAGAGATATTACTTTGTGATCAAAGTTCCATCTAGTCAAGGCTTAGTTTTTTCAATAGTCATGTATGGATGTGAGTGTTGGGCTATACAGAAAACTGAAAGCTGAAGAATTGATGGTTTTGAACTGTGGTGTTGGAGAGGACCTTGAGAGTCCCTTGGACTGCACGGAGATCCTACCAGTCCATCCTAAAGGAGATCAGTCCTGGGTGTTCATTGGAAGGACTGATGCTGAATTTGAAACTCCAATACTTTGACCACCTGATGCATAAAGCTGACTCATGTGAAAAGACCCTGATGCTGGGAAAGATTGAAAGCCGGAGGAAAAGGGGACATCAGAGGATGAGATGGTTGGATGGCATCACTGACTCAATGGACATGAATGTAAGTATACTGCAGGAGTTGGTAATGGACAGGGAAGCCTGGCGTCCTGTGGTCAATGGGGTCATCAAGAGTTGGACATGACTCAACAACAGAACTGAACTGAAGTGATGGGACCAGATGCCATGATCTTAGTTTTCTGAATGTTGAGTTTTAAGACAACATTTTAACTCCGCTCTTTCACTTTCATCAAGAGGCTCTTTAGTTCTTCTTCACTTTCTGCCATAAGGATGGTATCATCTGCATATCTGAGGTTATGATATTTCTCCCAGAAATATTGATTCCAGCTTGTCCTTCATCCAGTGCACCATTTCTCATGATGTACTCAGCATATAAATAAGCAGGGTGACAATATACAGCCTAGATGTACTCCTTTTTCTATTTGGAATCAGTATGTTTTTCTATGTGTATTTCTAACTGTGTATTGCTTCATGACCTGCATACAGATTTTCAAGAGGCAGGTCATGTGATCTTATATTCCCATCTCTTTAATAATTTTCCAGTTTGTTGTGATCCACAAAGTCAAAGACTTTGCCATAGTCATTAAAGCAGAAGTAGATATTTACCTGAAACTCTCTTGCTTGTTTGATGATCCAGCAGATGTTTATAGTTTGATCTCTGATTCTTCTGCCTTTTCTAAATTCAACTTGAACATCTGGTAGTTGATGGTTGATGTACTGTTACTTTACTAGCGTGTGAGATGAGTGCAGTTTTGTGGTAGTTTGAGCCTTCTTTGGCTTTACCTTTCTTTGGGATTGGAATGAAAGCTGATCTTTTCCAGTCCTGTG
This sequence comes from Ovis aries, assembly GCF_016772045.2. Taxonomy (NCBI): domain Eukaryota; kingdom Metazoa; phylum Chordata; class Mammalia; order Artiodactyla; family Bovidae; genus Ovis; species Ovis aries. The sequence continues at coordinate 137,790,387 of NC_056054.1, forward strand.
GCAGTTGCTGAATTTTCCAAATTTGCTGGCATATTAAGTGCAATGGTTTCACAGCATCATCTTTTAGGATTTGAAATAGCTCAACTGGAATTCCATCACCTCCATTAGCCTGGTCATAGTGATGCTTCCTAAGGCCCACTTGACTTTGCATTTCAAGATTACTGGCTTTAGATGAGTGATCACACCATTGTTATTGTTTGGATCATGAAGTTCTTTTTTGTACAGCTCTTCTGCGTATTCTTGCCACCTCTTCTTGTACAGAACTGGAGTGGCTGTAAAGAGATACCCCACATCCAAGGGCAAAGAAGAAGCCCCAGACAGTTTACAGAAGGGGCAAAATCATATTTTAAATTAAACCCAATAGGTGCCAGAGATGCTCAGAGGGCTCAAACAAACCTTGTGAGCACCAAAACCCAGAGGCCTGAGACAGGCCCGTGTTTTAGTGTCTGCTGAAGAAGTAAGGGTCAACAGTGGACTGCTGCAGGGATAGGAGCTCCAGGTGCAGCAGACCTGGATATGGCATAAGACCTCTTGGAGGAGGTTGACATTAACCCCACCATAGAGCCAACAGATCTTACACAGGACTGGGGAAATAGACACTTGGAGGGCACAAAGAGACACTTGTGTTCACAAAGACCCAGTAAAAAGGAGCAGTGAGCCAACAAAGGAATGATGCAGACTCGCCCATGAGTATCCAGGAGTCTCCAGTGGAGACTGCAGTCAGTGGTGGCCAACTACAGGGTTGGGGGCATCAAGTATAGCAGTGCATGCATGGGACCTTTTGAAAGAAGTTACCATTATCTTCATTACCTCCACAATATTTTGGCCCCAGTTAAATAATAGGGAGGGAACAGAGCCCCACCTATTAACAGAAAATTGGATTAAATATTTACTGAGCATGGGCCAGGACATCAGAAGAAGACCCAGTTTCCCCCTCAGTCTCTCCCATCAAGAAGCTTCCATAGGCCTCTTATCGTTCTCTATCAGAGGATAGACAGGCTGAAAACTACATACATAGAAAAATAACCAGTCTGATTACATGGACTACAGTTTTGTCTAACGCAATGAAACTATGAGCCATGACATGTAGGGCCAACCAAGACAGACGGGTCATGTTGGAGATTTCTGACAAAATGTGGTCCACTGGAGAAGGGAATGGTAAAACACTTCAGTATTCATACCTTGAGAACCCCATAAACAGTATGAAAAGGCAAAAAGATAGGACACTGAAAGATGAACTCCCCAGGTCGGTAGGCACCCAATATGTTACTGAAGATCAGTGGAGAAATAACTCCAGAAAGCATGAAGAGATGGTGCCAAAGCAACATCCAGATGTGGAAGTGACTGTTGATGGAAGTAAAGTACGATGCTGTAAAGAGCAGTATTGCATAGGAACCTGGAATGTTATGTCCTTGACTCAAGGCAAATTGGAAGTGATCAAATAGGAGATAGCAATAGTGAGCATTGACATTTTAGGAATCAGTGGAGGAAAATGGCCTGGAAAGGGTGAATTTAACTCAGATGAACATTAGTATCTACTACTGTGGGCAGGAATCCCTTAGAAGAAATGGAGTAGCCATCATGGTCAACAAAAGAGTCCAAAATGCAGTACTTGGATTCAGTCTCAAAAACAACAAAATGATCTCTCTTTGTTTCCAAGGCAAACCATTCATATCATGGTAATCCAAGTCTAGGCCCCAATCAGTAATGCTGAAGATGCTGATGTTGAACAGATTGATGAAGACCTACAAGACCTTCTAGCACTAACACCCAAAAAAGATTTCCTTTTCATTTTAGCGGACTCAAATGCAAAATTAGGAAGTTAAGAAACACCTGGAGTAACAGGCAAGTTTGACCTTGGTGTACGGAATGAAGCAGGGCAAAGGGTAAGAGAGTTTTGCCAAGAGACCAGGCTGGTCATAGCAAACACCCTCTTCCAACAACACAAGAAGAGACTCTACACATGGACATCACTAGATGGCCAATACCAAAATCAGATTGATTATATTATTTGTAGCCAAAGATGGAGAAACTCTACACAGTCAGCAAAAACAAGACTGGGAGGTGACGGTGGCTCAGATCATGAACTCCTTATTGCCAAATTCAGACTTAAATTGAAGGAAGTAGGGAAAACCACTAGACCATTCACGTATGACCTATATCAAATCCTTTAAGATTATACAGTGGGAGTGAGAAATAGATTCAAGGGATTAGATATGATAGACAGTGTGCCTAAAGAACTATGGACAGAGGTTTGTGACATTGTGCAGGAGGCAGGGATCAAGACCATCACTAAGAAAAAGAAATGCAAAAAGGCAAAATGGCTGTCTGAGGAGGGTTTACAAATAGCTGTGAAAAAAAGAGAAGCAAAAGGCAAAGGAGAGAAGGAAAGATATACCCATTTTAATTTTGAGTTTAAGCTTCTTTGATATTTTATTTTTTATTTAAATTTATTTATTTTAATTGGAGGCTAATTACTTTATGATATTTTCATTGTGGATATTTAAGTTATTTTGACACTGGAAATTTGATTTTCAAGCACTTACTTTGTTCCAAATATATTTTGTAGTGCTTTGAATTTAATGTTGTATGTTTTTGAGGCTAGTTTGAAAGGTAGGGTCTGAGTACATATACATATCAATTGCTTTCCATTGGCCAAAAAGAATAAGGAGATTGACATATGCCGAGAATGGACTGTTGGACAATACCAAGTTTTAAAGGAAAATATCTAGAAAGCTATGAAATAGACACATAGAATCAAATAGATGAGGACACTCCTTAGAATTACTGTTCAGCTGGAGTTAATACCTCTGTGACAGGGGCAGTGGAGAGGGCAAGCAAATATTTTCACTACAGCAATGGTTACAAGTGAGTGAGCACCTCTAAACACAAGGATGCTTTTGTTAAAATGCACTACTTTCAATCTGAGTCAGATCTAAATTTGTTAGTAGGAGGAAAGATAAGCATGTCAGTGAATTCACTATTACCCTTATATGAAATTAAATTAGGAAAACCCTTAACCAGACAATAAGGAATCCATATCAAATTGTGCTGTTAAACTATGATGTAATGTCATGTTCTTATCTCTTGTTAATTGAAAACTGAAGAAGCTCAGCTCTGGGCTTGATGCAATATCATTAAAATAATCATGTTTTCATTGTTTTTAATATATAGAATTTGATTCCATGAAATAGTTTAGATCATCTGCTAAGCATCATTTCTTTTAATAAAAAATATCAATGTTGTTCATTATATTTACTTTTTGTCCTGGCTAATACAAGCCTAAAAACTAAATTTTGGTTTCTAGTGTTTCTGCAGTTTACCTCAGGCAGTTATTTCCTGCTATAATTTTGCTCTTTCAATTATTAAATCCTGTGTGTGTGTTTTTTTTTTTTTTAATGATTCTTAGTTTGTTTGACGTGGACTTTATTATGACCCTTCTATGTGAGTCATAATAGAAGCTTTGAATAAAGCTTCTATAAAAATTCTTATACAAATATTCTACAGGTAAATATATGAGTTTAATTGTAAGGTCCTAGGTCTTAACCTTAAAAGGAAAGAAAGAGCCAGATATTTTACTAGTGAAATGTGTTCCTTCAGGAATAATACAAAACTGCAAGAACAAGCAAACTATGGTGGACCATAGGCAAGTCTGGGGAACAACACAGATTGGGCTTGCTTTTATAGATAAAGGAGGAAACTGTGGAGGTTATGACTGTACTTCTACTGCAAGAGAGAAGTAGCTTGCTGGTCATTCAGAAGGGAATCTTTCTTCCTGCCAGGATCTTTATGCTGCTGCGAGTGATTATGTGTGAACGCTCCCTCTTCAGGGCTTCCTAACTCATAGAGTAGTTAGTTACACATTTAATTCCTAAAAAATGCAGGACTTCCTCGGTGGTTCCCTGGTAAAGAATCCACCTGCCATTGAAGGCACAGGTTCGATCCCTGGTCTGAGAAGATCCTACATGCCAAGGAGCAACTATGCCCATGTGCCACAACTACTAAGCTGGGTGCACCATAGCTCAGGGATCACAACTACTGAGCCCATGTGCTGCAACTATTGAAGCCCCCTGCACTCCCTTTAGCCCCTACTCTGCATCAAGAGAAACCACACCAAAGAGTAGCCCGTGCATTGCAACTAGAGAGTAGCCCCAGCAAGTAATATCCAGCAATGCCAATAAACAACTAAATAAAATTACAATAAAAAAGGAAGTGGAAAATCAATTCATCGACGTTAAAAAAAAAAAAAAAAGTTTGTACTATTTACCCCAGTTCCTAGCAGCTCCTTCCTCCACACCCTCACCAAAATTTAATGTTGTCAATCTTATAAAATCTTAACTATTCTTGGTTAGGGAAAAGTTTCTCCACAGTGAGGGACACCCAGAGAGGTTCACAGAGTTACATGGAGAAGAGAAAAGAGAGGAGGGAGTTAGAGGTGACCCAAATGAGATGAGGTGGAATCAATAGAGGAGAGAGCAAGCTAGCCAGTCAGCAATCACTTCCTTATGTGCACTCCACAACTGGACCACTCAGAGATGTTCACGGAGTTATACAAAGAAGAGAAGGTGGCGGGGGGTGGGGAGGAGACAGAGGTGGCCAGGAGGATAAAAGGGGGGAATCAAAAGGAGAGAGTTGATGTATGACAAAACTAATACAATATTGTAAAGTAATTCACCTCCAATTAAAATAAATAAATTTATATTAAATAAATAAATAGCCTTAAAGAAAAAAATTAACTATTCTAGTGAACATGGAGTTGAATCTATTGCATCCTCTGCTGATTGATGATGATTAATAATGTTGAATACATTCTCACATACTTCAAGGCCTTTGCATAATTTCTTCTGTGAGGTGTCTGTTCAAGTCTTTTCCCAACAGCTTACTGGTTTAAATATCTTTTTTATTGCTGATTTGAAGAATTTACTTATATAAACTGACTATAAGACTTATTTACATTTATGAATATACATTTTCTTCCAGTACCTTTAAAGCTTTGGCCCATATTCAGACTATTTGAATAATTTCAACTATAAAGTTAGACCACAAATATTTTTGCATTTATTTATGTATGATGCATGATACTGTTTGAAGCTTTTTTCTATATAGCTGGTTTAAGCAGCACAGTTTTATAATTATATGAATCCTATGATCATATATGCATCAAACTGATGCACATTAAAATTTTCAAGAGTTTATTTGAGCATACATTGATTGAAATTGGCAATGTCAAACCAAAGGTGGCTAGGAGACAGGCAAGATTTTAATAAAAAGATGCAGAAAGAAGAGCATAGAGATTATTTGACTGGCTATAGCTTAAACAGTTGTCTTCTTTGGGAAAATCTGGTTAGCCGTCTGTGATTGATGACTCTTAAGTTTCATTATCTAGAGTTGGAATGCATCAACTCTGGTTTGGGTTTTGGCTTGCCTACATAGACTATAAAGGTGTTAGAGTAACCTCAGTCTAATGGCCTCCTTGGTTAAATACTGTAAGAGTCTCTGATATTTCACATTAATTTATTTGCTTATTCTAATGTAGTTAATAGTACTATAGCTTACTAACAAGTCCTAAATTCAGGCCTATGAGTCCTCCAATTTTGTACTGTTTCTCAAGATCATTTTGCCTAGGCTTCTTGCATTGTTTTCTCTACAAATTTTAGGATCAACTTTTGATTTGTAGAAAATAGCTTGTTGAAATTTTGATTGGTGTTGCATTATGGCTATAGATCCATTTGAAGACAATAAATATTAAAAACATATTGTCTTCAACTAATAAAAATGGTACTTTGCTTTATATATTTTGAATTTTTAAGTCCACTTTTTTAGAAAATTTAGTGCGAAGTTTGTACATATTATTTGTTAAATTCCTCCTTATTATTATGCACTTTGATTTTTTTGTAAGTAAAGTTTTTATTTAGGGCTTCCCTGGTGTTTGAACGGTGGGGAGTCTGCCTACCAGTTCAAGGGGCTTGGGCTTGATACCTAGGCTGGGGAGATCCCACTTGCTGAGGAACAACTGGGCTAGAGTACAACAGCTACTGAGCCTGTGATATAGAGCCCAGAAGCTGCAACTATTGAACTATTGAATACCACAACTACTGAAGCCCTTGTGCTCTAGAGCCCATGCTCCACAACAAGAGAGGCCAAAGCAATGAGAGGGCACACATGGCAACTGGAAAGTAGCCCCAGGTTGACATGACTAGAGAAAAGCCCACAGTAGTGAAGACCCAAATCAGCCAAAAATAAACAAGTAAATTTTTAAAAATTTATTTGATTTTTCCAATTTTGGGTGGCAATTATTCAGGAATAAAGTAGAGTTTTGTAAATATATTGGCCTTGTATCCTATGAGTTTTTAAATCTAATTTGCAAATTTCACTCATCTGAAATTTCTTAAAATTTTTTCTATGACCCAGCATATTTTCTATCTTGTTGAATATTTTCTTTAGGTATTGGGTACAGTGTTTAGTAAAGGTTGATCAATAAACGGTGGATCATTTTTGTTTGAATCTTGTATATTCTTGGTGATTATTTAGTTTTCTTATTCTATCAATCACTGAGACAATGGTGGTAAGTATCTCTGATGGTAAGTTTATTTATTTATTTTTTCTTCCTTTACTACCACGTGATTTTGTTTCGTATATTTTGAAGCTCTCTGTCTGGATGAATTCATGTTAGAATGCTAATGTATTTCTGTAGAAAAAATCCATTTACTACTATGAAATTTCACTCCTAAATGATAACTAGCACTCCTTATCTTGACATCTATGTTGCTCAATATAAATATAATCACTCAAATTTTCCTATTCTTAATTATTGCATGGTATAACTTTTCTCACTTTTTAACTTTCAGTCCTCTTGTGTCTCCATACTTAAAAAGCATACCTCTTGTAAACAGCATATATACAGCCTATATTTTAACTGTAAAGTGATTATTGAGTTCTTCAAATTCACAGCCACCTCTTGTTGTTTATTTTCTATGTGTCTTGTCTCTTTATTTTCCTTTTCTTCCTTTGGATTTTTAAAAATCCCTTTTGTGGTATCTGAATAGATAGTTAGATGGGCATACAGAAATAGATATAATCATCTATATATTTCAAGACTTTTAATCTGAATCTTTTTTGATTGCTTTTAATGCTAGCTCTAGTGACTGCAGTATGTGTTCTTAAAAAAAAAATTCAAATTCTAGAGAAAGACAGAAGTATAATGCTTTATATGGTCCATTCAATAAGGGATGAATAAAAAGGGGACTCATAAAAGGTAGAGAGGGGCAGAGAGGAATAAAACTCTCCTATTTGCAAATTATATAATTATACACATGGAAAGTGATTAAGGAATCTAAATAAAGATCACAAATCTAGTGATAAACATGTTCTGTTACCTGCCCTATGGTATATTTTATACTAAATGTGAAGTGAAGTGAAAGTTACTCAGTGGTGTCCAATTCTTTGCAACCCCATGGATTTCCGTACAGTCCATTGAGTTCTCCAGGCCAGAATACTGGAATAGTCATTCCCTTCTCTAGTGGATTTTCCCAACACTGGAATTGAACTCAGGTCTCCAGCATTGCAGGCAGATTTTTTTTTTTTTTTTAACCAGCTTAGCCACCAGGGAAGCCCTACAAAACGTGGTAACTTATAAACAATATTCATTTGTCTTCCTTTGAAAGCACTGAGTTTTGTTCTGCTGAACAGTTAAATTACAGATGAATAACTTTCATCTCTTAGGCTTGATTTTTATTTTTAGAGCAGGTTTATTTCTTTTCTAACTTCAGTCATAGTGTGCAGAATTTTATTGTCATTTCCCTTAAGTAAGAGCTTTTTCTAGAGGCTCAGAATAATTTCTCAAATGTTTTATAAGTTTTGTCCCTTCTCTATGATCTAGAATTCCAGCATTTTTGGAAAACTCTGACCATTCATTTCTAAATCTCCCAGCAGCTGCTCTGTAATGGGTTGTGAAGTCTTGCACTAAGTGTACACAAGGACCAGCAGGAAAATCCATACAGAACTTTGTCTCCTAACCCTACTCAGCTCCATCCTTTTCAGCACCCTGACCTACCATTCTAGAAAACTATACACAATTCTAGAAAATTATACAGCCCTATAAGATATTTTTTGCCTTCACAACTCAGTGAGACCATTGTAGTCTGCTAGGATTTGACCTTGCAGTGACGGAGCACCAGGTGAGTGTGCATCTCACCTCACTTTTTCTAGTCTCCCAATAAGCACAAGTTGAAGATGTGTGACTTTAAGGTAAAAATTCTAATGTGAGAAAAGCCATATAATGCTGTATTAATTCATGAATGGGTACCCAATGGTTGGGCTTCCCAGGTGGCACCAGTGGTAAAGAATTTACCTGCTAATGCAGGAGATGTAGAGATGTGGACTTGGCAACCCACTCCAGTATTCTTACCTGGAGAATCCCATGGACTGAGGAGCCTTGTGGGCTACAGTCCACAGGGTTGCATAGAGTTGGACATGACTGAAATGACTTAGTGTGCATGCATGCACATAGAGCAGGTTAACTTTCCCAAATGTTATGAAAACCATGGGTAGAGCAGAACATGGTGCAAATAGATCAAAAGGAGAAAAAATAAAATAAGGCTGTGTCAACATAATACAAAATGAAAGAAAATGGCTGCTTTTATATTTTCAGGTATAGTATTATAGAATGCTTTCAGATTTACAGAAAATAGTATATTCTTACTGCTCTCTATCATGTTTTAATATGTTCCTCAACCATAATGAAATAGAATCATTACAAATAAAAATCAATGAGTTTTATTCTTAAGACAGTACATTCCTTCTTAATTAAGGCATTGACCAGGAAAACTTTAATAAAATGATGCAAGATACTGCAGTGTAAGTTCTCTCTTACATATTCATTATCCCTTCTCTTACCCTTTTATTCATTCAATATAAAAAAGTTTAGTTATGCTTCAACTTGTACTCATAACCTTACAGAAGAGTTATAAGGATATGGTCTTTACCTTTTGATGTAAAGCTTATGATGATTCATTACCTGCCAAATTAATTTTTTCCATAGTCATTTATTGTCATCAAGTTTCTGTCATGTGGCAGGTTAGTCCTGTCACAGCAATTGCTGCACCCTCTGTATATCGACTGCTCAGTGACAAGAAATACATTTTCTCAAGGTCATACTTTCTCAAGTATCTCCTAGATACTTAAAACAATGTCACTCTACTCACTGGGTATTTCTACACAAAGACATAATAGGTTCGTTTTAAAATATTTTTATAAAATGGGCAGGGAGAAAACTAAGTCTTAATACTCATAAGTGGTTTTTGCTTAGTATGTTACTTTGAGTCCCATTTATAATGGAACCATAATGTGGCCCAATATAACAAGTTCATGTCTCTGGGGCATGATTATAATGAAAACCACTCAGGCTTTCAGTGTCCTGGCTGTTCTTTCTATTTCAGTGAGGCAGGGTTGCAGAGGGTCACCTCAAAATACAGACTCAGTAGTGACCTCTTTGAATCCTTTATTCCTTCCAACATATATCTTCTTTACCTACATCAAAAAGCAACTATTTTCTATTTCATGAGCTACTCTGCACCAGAAACATGGTCAAAAGAAAGTGTAATGGTGGTGAATGCAAACTGATGAATAAATATAGAAAATAAGGGTATCATTTAAGCTGGAAGAAAGGGAACTGATGATGATGACCATTTGTGGTTGCTGAATATAATGTAACTGATAATCAAGAGAAGAAATGTTAACTGGGAAATACCGTTACTCTAAACTGACAAAGGGCCACGGTTCTTAAAATGACATTTGAAAAAAGTGACATACTCCACTTCATTTTTTGTTCAAATTGGTCAGTTGACTAGAACATCCATTACAAGAAAGACTGTGTATAGAGTTTGCAACTTGAGCAACAGCTTGGATGAAGCCATAACATTAGTCATTAATTTCCTAAGGGAGATACTCCCATCACAAGAGAAAGCAAATAGAAATAATAATGCCATTAATTGCTATTCTATAATTTATAGTTTTGTAGAGCACTGTTTTTATGGACCATATTGTGTCTCCCACTACAATTCCTATGTTGAAGCCCTAAGCCTGTATATGACTATACTAGAAGACAGGATCTATAAGAGAGTCATAAATGTTAATGAGATCATAATGATGAGACCTTAATACAATAAGATTGGTGATCTTATAAGAAGAAGAATGCTTCAGTCCATGGGGTTGCAAAGAGTCAGACAAAACTGAGCAACTAAACACCAATAAGAAGAGGAAGAGAACCAGAGAGCTCTCTGATGTGCACATAAGAAAGACCGCTTGAATGTACAGTGACAAGAGGCTATCTACAAAGCCAGAAAGAGAAGTCTCATCAAACACTAAGTCTGATAGTAACATGAGTGTGCACTGGCAACCTCCATAACTGTGAGGAAATACATGTCTGCTATCTAAGCCATCCAGCCTATGAAACTTTGTTTTGTTGTTTTCAGTTCCTCAGTTGTGTCCAACACTGTGATCCCATGAGCTGCAGCACGCCAGGCATCCTTGCTATTCACTATCTCCTGGAGTTTGCTCAAATTCATGTCCATTGAGTCAGTGATGCCATCCAACCATCTCATCCTCTATCTTCCTCTTCTCCTTCTGTCCTCAATCTTTACCAGCACAAGGGTCTTTTACAATGAGTCAATTCTTTACATCAGGTGGCCAAAGTATTGCGGCTTCAGCTACATCATCACTCCTTCCAATGAATAGTCAAGGTGAATTTCCTTTAAGATTGACTGCTTTGAGCTCCTTGCAGTGCAAGGCACTTTCAAGAGCAAATGTACTTGAACTGTCTAAGCCATTCAGCCTGTAAAACTTTGTTATAGTAGCCCAATCTAACATAGCCGTCATATTTATTTTTAGTTGCCATAATAAAAAATCAAAACCTTTAGCTCTTGTTTTTATCCCAATACTGGAGGTAAAGAAATTAGGGATCAGAAAATCTGAGTGATTTGCCTCAAGTGACTTCCTTGGTGGCTCAGATGGTAAAGCATCTGCCTACAATGTGGGAGGCCCAGGTTCGATCCCTGGGTTGGGAAGATCCTCTGGAGAAGGAAATGGCAACCCACTCCAGTACTCTTGCCTGGAAAATCCCATGGATGGAGGAGTATTGTAGGCTACAGTCCTTGGGGTCACAAAGAGTCGGACATGACTGAGCGACTTCATTTTCACTTTCACTTTCACCTAGGTAGTAAGTAGTGGGTTTAAGATTAAAGATTCATTCCTTTTTATATAAAGAATCTTTATGTTTCATCAACTGGCCCAGTAAAACCAGCATGAATGGAAAAAAAATCCTCTGGGTGACCTAACAATAGCATTTTCTTATGTAAGAAAATAAATATTTTGAAAGTAACTTTTTATAGAATTTAGAGGAAAATAAAAATATCAAAATACTGCTTTAAAATAATCTACCTCTATCTTAAAAATCCTAAGTAGGCAATGAAAATTGTGTGAAGTCATTACCTTAAGGATTTGAACCTTATTTACTTCGATGTTTGTAAACATTGTAAAGGCTTTTTTGAAGCAATTCTCTAAACATGATTTACCCATTTTGACCTGCCAAAGACTAACATATAAAATAAATTTAACATCTCCACTGTTTCTGAAAGATATTTCCATATTGATTCATAAATTCCAGCGATATCTGTATCAGTTCCAGTGTCATCTCAATTCTCATTTTAGAATACTTCATTTTGCATTTTTCTACACCTGGCTACTTACTGGAGGAATACTGTGCTTTTAAAATTCATGTTGGCAACACTTATATCTAATTAACCTCCATATGCTGAAGAGACTCCTAACAAATTATATGGATATGTATCTTTATAGGGAATACAATTTCTCATAACTACACCCCCATGAGTCCTATTTTTGAAGAAATCACTCAATATAAGTAGAAGAGTAGTTAGGACAGAAACTGTTTTAAAGAGCACACTTCGGTTTCCATAGTAACTATAACCTCACCAGGCTCAATCTGGAGTTTATATGGAGGTAATATCATTTTGACATTGATTTCTTCCATTTTGATTTTCTTTAAAAATAAATAAACCATCACAGAACAAATTAATGAGAAAATAGATTACCTTTTTGTATTTATCTACGTTAGCCCCCAAATGAGAAGTTATTTTACATATTAAACCAACAAAACAAGTGATATATGATGTTAACATCCAGTCCATCCCTCGCTAATGGTACAGATCCCTGAGTACTTACATTTAAAAGATTTCAGTTTAAGATAGGAGCTTAATTTCAATGGTAACATGGGAAAAAATATTAACCATGATATAGGGAAATTATTCATTTGTCCAATGTACAATCTTATAAGTGCCTGAATGAAATATAAAACAACATTGAATGCAGGTAAATTCATTTTGAAAACACTATGTAATTGTTATGCTTCAAATTCTTTGATGCTTAGTAAAGAAGTATGTATTTGACCATATTTAACAAACCAACAATACAAAATAATGAATTCAAAACTAATGTACTAGGAAATTGCTGGGATTAAAGACCTTATTTGCAAAGGTGGGACAATCAAATGTAAAATAAAAGCAGAAATAACTTTTTTTGTTTTGCAACTCAGAGAAAATGTGTAGTGTTAAGATACATTTGTAATACAAAGCATAATGATTCTAAATAGCTATTTCCAAGTACCTATGAATAAGGCAAAAAATAAAAGAACCTAGAAAATGTTTCCATTTTTTCATATAATAATTTATTGTACTTTAAAATATAGTTTTCTTATCTGAATTATAATTATACAATATCATATATCTTTTGATCAGAACTGTGAAAAATGCAGCCATCCATTTTCACACTCAGAAGGCTTGGTAATAGCATGCAAGTTCATGCAGTTAATCTGTGATAAATACTTCGGCATATGCTAGAAATTCTAAAAGAATAATTTATATCAGGCACAACATCTGTTTAAAAAAGAAGACTTGCTAATCAAATTTCATTTACTCCTCCTGTGCTCATTTTTCAGGATGGCAATGGGATGAACACCAGGCACTGCACGGGAGTGCCATCTGCATGACAAAAATCACATCTTGGCCAGAATTCAGACACGCAACTTTGGTTTTTATTCCCAGAAACTTTCTGGCACAAAACCATTAATGGCAGGTGGGTATAAATTATGCGGGCATCTGAAGAGAAAGGTTTTTCTTTAGTACTGTTACAGTGTTAGGTGTGAATGAAGATTAGACTTTTCTTATAAAGCTTTTTTTATAAAGCTTAGGCCCTTTAACGTTTCTTTTTCTTTTTCTTTTTTTTTTAACGCCCAAACTATTCCTTTAAAGTTTAGGCAATAGCCAATTATATACCTATAGCAACCACTGTATATTTTTGTGTAAAGCCAAAAAAAAAAAAAAACAATTGAAATAACTTGTGTTCTTCCTACAAGTTGCAAGCTCACCGAGGAAAGTAACTTTTTAAGTATTTAAGGCCTGTCACAGAGCTTATCAGACAGCACTGCGGCTGCTACTAAGTAGCTTCAGTCGTGTCCGATTCTGTACGACCCCATAGACTGCAGCCCACCAGGCTCCGTGGTCCCTGGGGTTCTCCAGGCAAGAACACTGGAGTGGGTTGCCATTTCCTTCTCCCATACATGAAAGTGAAAAGTGAAAGTGAAGTCGCTCAGTCATGTCTGACTCTTCGCGACCCCATGGACAGCAGAGCCTACCAGTCTCCGCCATTCATGGGATTTTCCAGACAAGAGTACTGGAGTGGGTTGCCATTGCCTTCTCCGAATCAGACAGTAGACATTCAATAACTATGTGTGGCTGGAATGTGTATGACTGAATCATGAGACAACAGTATGCCCAGAAGGGGGCCATTTATGTTAACTTTTATATACTATGTATTTATTCTTCAGACACAGATTAAGCAGTTAATACCTTCCCACTTGTTGATAGAGAATTCTCTGTGTCACCCTGACACCAATTTTCATGGCAGAAAAATGTAATTCCACAGCATCAAACATTTTCTTTTACTTGCTCTTTTCTGTAGGTCTTTACAAAACAAATATCAAGAAAATTAAATTATCCCCTACAGGAGAATGATGTGAAAGGAAAACAAGTAGAATTTAGATTCAAACTCTGTGTATCTTGAAATACATGCTTGATTTCAGGTGACATAAAAAACAGTTATATATCTCAAAAGAAATTATTCAGTGAGGTGACATCTTTTTATTAAAAATGGCACTGTAATGTACTATATAAAGAGCTCATTGGCATAGAGTGTTAAATTGCTTCAAAACTGCGTAAGGCCATGTAAAAGAAGGTGAACAATATTGCTCTATAGAACCATACAATTGCTACAGGCTGTTGTTTTCTCTGTGAAGATTGATGACATGTAAATGGACTGACTGTTTCCTAAAGAACTTAATATCATCAGATTCTAGAAATCATGAAACGTAGTTTTGGTTTTTTTCCCCCAAGAGTTATACTTTCAAGTATTTACTTAAATAGCATTTAAAAAATTAATTGTGGAAACACTCAATGTTAAAAAAGAAAAACACACACACACACACACACACAAGGAACATTTGAGAAACTGCCACAAGAATAGTCTAGGGAAACAGGTCAAGTAAATGTCAGATGGTATCTGGGATGGGATTCTGGAAATCCCATCTGGAAATCCCATTATTTTTGCCTATAAAAATAATATAGGCAAGATTCAAGGAAATAAACTATGGACCCTAGTTCATACTGCTGCTGCTGCTGCTGTTAAGTTGCTTCAGTCGTGTCCGACTCTGTGCAACTCCATAGAGGGCAGCCTACCAGGCTCCCATGTCCCTGGGATTCTCCAGGCAAGAACACTGGGGTGGGTTGCCATTTCCTTCTCCAGTGCATGTAACTGAAAAGTGAAAATTTAAAGTGAAGTCGCTCAGTCGTGTCTGACTCTTCGTAACCCCATGGACTGCAGCCTACTGGGCTCCTCCACCCATGGGATTTTCCAGGCAAGAGTACTGGAGTGGGGTGCCATTGCCTTCTCTGAGTTCATACTAAGGTATCACATTTTTTTCCATTAAGTATAGCAAACATACCATATTAATGCAAAATATTAATAGTAGGGGAAACGATGTGAAGTAAATGGAAATTCTCTATATGATCTTTTCAATCGTTCTGTAAATATAAACTGTTTTAAGAAAAAGTCCATTAAAATCAATGAAAACAAAATACATTAGACACACATTTGTCGTTTCTCCTCTCATTCAGTATAATTCCATCTGGTATTGACCAGGTCCTTAACTCCACTGGATGTTTCTAATATTTAGTACATTTGGGTTTTGATTGTATAAATATAATGTGTGAATGCTTCCCTTTCTCTGATTTTGTCAGGATATTTCTTCCCAGATACATACAGTCCTAACACTGTAAAAAAAAAAATACAATACCATAAAATTATTACAGATCATCAGTTTCACACCCCCGCCCCATACACACACACAGTTGGACATTTCTGTAAATAATAAGATTAGTTAAAGAGGGCTTACAAACCATTAAAGAAGCGAGTTACTAGTAATTCCATAATAATAAAGAACAACATTCATGGTTAACAAACACACACAGATGCACGCACACACACACATTAAATCAATGTTTACAATTGCTTAAATTACAAAAAAGGACTCTATTTTAATTCAACAAGGTAAAAAAATGTTTCAAAGAAAAGTATGAGTTAATATGATAATCTGTTATTCTAAGTTAATATTTGAGTAGTATGGATCAGAAAATGAGTAATAAACTTCATATGAGAGAATCACCTTTCAGGAGAATTACAGAGTTAAGAGCTGCATTTAAGGAAGTTGTGTTACAATTAAGGAGGGATTAATTAGTATGATTTTGTGTCAGACTGAATGAAAGTATGTTTATTCTTTCAAATTGAGTAAACCAAATACCAAAAGGATAAGGAACATCAGGGTGAATGCAAGAGAAAATTGGAATCCCCACCCATGAAATGCATTCTTGGTAAAGGTAGTAACTGTGAGCATTGGTAGGTGAGGAATAAGTGATCTTAAAAAGTTGGTAATATCAGTACATTAACAATTGTGATGGGATTAAATAATTATTGCTGGAAGAATACAGAAAGGTGGTTGAATGGAAAGGGATTGCTGAAATTTTATATTTGAATTTACAAATTATTTTCCAGATTTCTGATTTCTAATTGTCAATTCTCAGTCAGTATGGCCCATTTAAAGGAGGGACAGAAACAGAGAGAATTTTCCTCAGTCATTGATAATTTTAAGTTGTTTTTGTAATGGAGTTTCCCTGTAGGTAGCTGAACATGAAATTATACAGTTCACTACTTAAGCTTTGGGTGAAGGCACATTTTTATTTGTAATTGATTTATTCCTGTCAGAGTTATTCTAAGCAAGTCTGAGAATTTCCAAGGAAACTATATTATCTGTAAACTAGGAATAAGTGAAAGTGAAAGTGAAGTCACTCAGTCATGTCTGACTCTTAGTGACCCCATGGACTGCAGCCCACCAGGCTCCTCCATCTGTGTGATTTTCCAGGCAAAAGTACTAGAGTGGGGTGCCATTGCCTTCTCTGCATTGTGGCCAGACAAAGCAAAATGGCCATCAAAAATCACAACACAGAACACAGAGTTGAAACACACACATATAAACCTGGCAGTCCTCCTCAGACACTCCCTTAAATACAAGAATACAGTCTCTCAGAATATCTCCTATAGAGACAGACACAGAACTTCTTCAAAGATTTCAAAGGAGGAAAGGAAGCCAGGTTGAAAGAAAGGGGAGGAGGCAGGAGAAAACTAGGGATAGGTTACCTGTAAATAACATCTAATAATTGCATGAAGAGCAGAGATCAACACCATGAAGGGTGGCCTGAAGGCTGGGAAAATAACTGGAATTAAGAAATACCACCTAGAGTGATAAGTGATCACTGTAGAGTGATCTGTAGACTGTAAAGTGTAGAGTGAAAGACTGTCGCGTGATGGATGGTGAACAGACAGAAAAGCATCTCATGCCAAAGGAAAACAAAACCAAGGAGTATTAAGACATGGCTATGGTTTTTTTGCCTAACTAGAGGAAATTGGTAAATTATCAATTTCAGTAGCATGGGTGAGCACCAGCTATAATCCCTTCAGGTTCTACTCTAAGCATTATTGTGTACAGATGACAAGTAGGGTGAGGAAACATGAAGATAAACTGACATTCAGACTACATACAGCTGAAATGAAGTCTAAAGGCAGAAGATTCTAAAGGATCCTGAATCTAAGAATCCTCAGTAAGAAGGTGATGCTTGTGTTGAATCTTAAACGGATAACATATTTTTACCTGGCAAAGAGGACTACAACGTGGTATTCCAGATGGAAGTAACATGTGTAAATTGTAAATTTGTGTCAGTAAAAGCAGAAGGTGTTCTGTATAACAGTGTGTAGTGGGTATTTTACGCACCTGTCAAAACACGTAGTGCTACACATCATGAAGAGTGAACTTTAATACAGGTATAACTTGCATATGCAAGCTAGTATACACAAGAAGGATAAACAAGGTCCTACTGTACAAGGAATTGTATTCAATATCCTGTGATAAACCATAATGAGAAGGAATATGAAGAAGAATATATATATAATGATAACTGAATCACTCTGCTGTACAACACAAATTAAGACAACATTAGGGATCAACCATACTTCAATAAAACATTAAAAATATAGGCAAGCCTTGGAGATATTCTGAGATATGTGGATTGACTTCCAGACCACCACAATAACGCAAATATCACACTAAATCAAGTTGCACAATTTTATTTTTTTGGTATATAAAAGTTATATTTACATTATGCTGTAATCTAGATTACAGTGTAGTGAAATGAGACTATGATTCCCATTACAGTAGGAATTCCCTGGCAGTTCAATTGGTAAAGAATCTGTCTGCAGTGTGGGAGACCTGGGTTTGATTCCTGGTTTTGGGAAGATCCCCTGGAGAAGGAAATGGCAACCTACTCCAGTATTATTGCCTGGAAAATCCTATAGACAGAGAAGCCTGGCAGGCTACAGTCCATAGGGTTGCAAGAGTTGGACACTACTTAGTGACTAAATCACCACCACCATGCTGTAGTCTATTAAATGTGCAGTAACATTATGTCTAATAAGCAATGTCATACTTCATTTTGAACCTTACTGCTAAAAAATGCTAACCATCTTCTGAGCCTCCAAATAGTAGTAGTAGTAGTAGTATAAAAGGCTACTGATCACAGTGATAAGCATCACAAATATAATTAGAACATAAGAAATTTATAATATTATGAGAATCATCCAAATGTGATACAGAGACACAAAGTGAGCAAATGCTGTTGGATGTGCAAGTCCATTTCTTGGAAATGGTGCCAAGAAACTTGCTCAACTCAGGGTTACTACAAATCTTTAATTTGTAGAAAATGCAATATCTGTAAAAGTGAAGTGCAGTAAAATGAGTTACATGCCAAAAACAAAACAAAACAAAAACAAACCACCCAGAATTTTGGAGGATCTTGGGATGCAATGCAGATTGTGACCATTCGATCTATACTGTCAATATATGGCATAATTTCACAGAAGGCATAAAAGAAAGGGAAAAGAAAAGGTGACCTCAGTAATTTTGGATGACAGCATTTTGATTGGAAAATGTACAACAATTATAAACTGTACGCAAAAATCCTGTACTATAGTTTGTAAGTTTGTTTCTCACAAAGGTAAGGATTTAAAATTCTGAAAGAACTTTTACATCAGCACTAGAGTTGCAAAAACAGGTAAATAAATTTTAGGTAATTGAAGCTAGATTTTCACTATCAGAGAGTGGAGAAAATTACAAAGAAATTAGGAAAGTAAGACTAAAAGAAACCATGTGATGTTATATTAGGGTTGCAAACATTGATATAAAATCATGTTTAATAGGTAAACAAAACAGAAAATAGGAAAATATTTATAAATATGTGGACATACACAGGTTAATCTACAAGCATATATTTCTAAATTCAGTTTGCTGAGTGGGCCTAAAACAAGGAACATCCCAATCGATCATCATTTCTAAATATTATTCTCCAAAAAAAGGAACTATGCCTCTTTAGCGAAGTTATTGACTATAATGCTGGAACAGGGAACATGCAAGGTGAGCCTGGAATATCTTAGAAAACAGAAAACAGGAAGTGTTAAAAAACCAAAAGGAAGGACACAAGTCAATAGGATGGAAAAAGAAGCAGGAGCTAAGCTGAAAGAGCTATAGATAGGTAAACTTAGACCAATTGAACAAGAAAATGATGTAGTATTGGATTGTAACTCAAAATACACAAATAAACAAAAACATGGTATAAATAGTGGGGGAAAAAAAAAGAGAGAGAAATCTGTCTTATGAAATTCTGCATAATATGTATAGACTGCCCCCTACAGGATGTATATTTTAATCCTCTTAACCTGTCCTTGAGAGTGGAATGAATAGTCTTAGTGAATATGAACAAAATAGCAACTTTAGAATGAAAGACCTAGCGGACACGATATCAATCGAGTGATCAAGTTTAACATCACCAGTGGTGAGCTATGCTGATATCACGTTCCCCATTCTGTCATTGATACAGCCCATCATGTGATAGTGTGAGAAGGACATTTCACCTTGGTGCTTTACTTCTTAAAGTCCAGTTGCTGCTGCTACTGCTAAGTCGCTTCAGTCTTGTCTGTCTTTCTGTGACCCCACAGATTGCAGCCCACCAGGCTCAACCATCCCTGGGATTCTTCAGGCAAGAACACTGGAGTGGGTTGCCATTTCCTTCTCCAATGCATGAAAGTGAAAAGTGAAAGTGAAGTCACTCAGTAAGTCCAGTGACCCCAGACTAAATATAAGGAAGATATGATACACATCCTGACTGAGGGACACAGCAAAATCTTGGACTGGTTCTCTTCAAAACTGTCAGGGTCATGAAAAGCAAAGAAAGATTGATAAACTGTCACAATCCCAGGAGACTAGGAAGCCCCAGATGACTAAACACAATGCATTATCCTTAAATGGTTCCTGAGAACAGACAAAAAGCATACAGTAGGGGAAAAAAAAATTGCTAATGTGGAAATAAAACCTGAAGTTTAGCAAGAAGTAAGGTGCTATTGTTAATCTCTTATCTTGACACAGGTACCATAGTTATGTCAGTGTTACTATATTAGAAGAAACTAGGTCAAAGGTATACGGAAACACTTTGTTTCATCTTTGGCAAGCTTTATATATAAAAGTTTTCCAAAATAAAAATGTTACTTAAACCACGGAGTAATCCTTGTATCTCATGAAAGCTCATTTTCCATGTATTCCATATTCTGTATATTATAAAGTCACCTGGTTATACATCAGGAGACAAAGATCATTTTATAATAGAAGTTATTTTTGAAATAAGCTGAAATAAGTTTGGTATTACGATAACATATCAAAGTTGGTTACAGCTTCTACTGGTGGTGGTGGAGGTGGTGTTAAATACTGCAGTTATAGTCTTTCTCTTCAATAAATACACACTTTATAAATGGAGGACTTCTGTTATCATTCTACATATTCAAGTGCTAATGTTTGACTTGTCTTCACCACAAATTTAACCAGGAAATCTGTGGGATCTACATTTTTGGAACCCTATCACATTTTTGAGTAGCCCACAGTGCTTCAGAACCTCCTGCTATTTCTTATCTATAGGACTCCTGACATTGTTTGTGGAAGTGTGAGAAATGTTCAATTCCTCAGCTAAAATATAACCATCCCAAGGCATGCCCTTTGTGGTATATACTGACCTCAGATAAATGAGACACTAATGTTTAGACTTAACCACAGAGCCTCTTGAGTTGCTTAGAAAGCTTGAGCTGCTTGGAAAGATGGCAAAAATCATGTACAGTGCCCCAGTGAAATAAAGGTGGTCTAAGAACAAAGATCTGCTGATGCAGAACACAGAGAAGTGCAGATTAACAGGAGCCCTGGGAGATTTCTTCAGGGAGACAGAGAATACACAGCCACAGCACCGGCAGGCTGGTTTTCTAACCTGTTCAATCACAGTTCAAGGATCTTAGACAGAACATAAAAGTCTGGTTGGCAACTAGCAGGAAAATCCAACTTTTCAAACAATATTGCATCTTTATGCATTCTACCTCTTTTAACCATTTAGCTTATTTCACTCTAATATTCATAATCGAATCAACATTCAGGTGTTCTCTGAAGTCCAGGGTGTTGCAGATAGAATTTATATGATGATTTAAAACTTCATTTTGTTCAGTTTTATCAAGCATGGTTGCTCTACGCTTCTAAAAAGAAGTCTCCATCACCACTTGTCCCTTCTGTTGATGAAGTGTTTCTAGATGGATGATTGTTGTACTCTCGATCATAACTGCATACCTAAAAACACTTCTCATCAATAAGTATGAGCCACAGGTGCTGACTGGATATATATCCATAGCAAAACTAAAGGTTTGGTAGAATAATAATGAAGAATGGATTTTTCTAAATCTTAATAACAATCATTATCTAAAAGCATACCTTTACTCTATATCAGAATAGAACACTTATAAAAGCAACATGAGAGTGAAAATGTAAGCTTTTATTTTCTTGTATCTTTCTTTGAAGTAGAAAGAGATGTGATTTTTAAGGCAGGTTTTACCAATTTAGAATGATATTTCCTGATGAAATAATCAGGGAAAAAAGCAATCTGTAGATTGTCATTTATTTTGATTATAGTTCTGAGCTCTACCAAAGCATTAAATAATTAGTATTTTAAAATAATTATGTTCATTTAGGTGAAAAAAAAATCATAGCAATTAATGATTCTTCCTATAGATTTCTAAATAGCCAGTCAAGATATTCTTGCAATTTAGGTCAGGATGAACTTTTGCCTCAGGTATTTTAGTTAATTGTAGCAGCATTTTATATTACTTAAAATGCTATTCAGTATTTTTTTAATAGCAATATATTAGACTATTGGTTTTACATTTTGAAAACACCACATAGAATTTTTGAGTAGCAATGTCTGAACCAACCATTTTATTATGAAAGCAAACCAATGACCCAACAAATCCTTTCATAGCTATATACCCTAAAAACTCTTAAATGTGTCCACTGAGAAACTAATGAGAGGGTAACAGGAAGGAAGGCCAGAGGTCCCCAAGCAGTGGGAGGAAATAAACTGTAAGTGGCATGATTTTTTTTCTTTTCCTTCTCTACACAAAATTTACAAAAAGACTTCTTTTGATAACGCCTGGTTCAGCTTGAACTTTTCCCAAATGATCTTACCAATGCATTTTTCTTATGGAAATGTTTTTCCTCAGCTATGTTAATGAAACTATATATTTGCTTTAGAATCTGCCTTTCTTCAAAATGGCTCACCTAAGACTAACTTTTTTTTTTCCTTTTCTCAAGCCTTGGGCTGATAATGGCTCAACAAATCAGTGTTCTTGTCAATTGTTATATGGCTGGGGATGACACACCCCATGCCATTCTATCTCAAAAATGCATACTGTGGGAGAAACTGGTGAAACTTCTTCAACCTTGCAGTGTGTACCTTATCTGATTAGAAGCTTGCTAACAAACATAAAGTGAAAGTCAATCAGTTGTGTCTGACTCTTTGTGACCCCAAGGACCATAGTCCATGAAATTCTCCAGGGAAGAATACTAGAGTGAGTAGCCTTTCCTTTCTCTAGGGGATCTTCCCAACCCAGGGATCGAACCCAGCTCTCCCGCATTGCAGATGGATTCTTTACCAGCTGAGCCACAAGGGAAGCAACAAACATAGACTGCCTTGCTAAAAACTAATAAGGGGCAATTTTTCTACCCGCTTCTGATGTCTATGTCATAAGCTTTCTCTATCTCTTTTATACTTAAATAAGACTCCATTATACAAAAAGCTCCAAGTGGTCAAGCCTGGTCTCTGGCCCCAGATCGAAATCCTCTCCTCTGGAGGTCATGAATCCTAGCATAGCACATGGCTTGTGGCAACAACTTTTCACTAATACACTTAAAGGAAATGGAATACATCTTCATAAATTTTACAAATATATTCCACCCAGAAAAAACAGTCAATCCTGTAACTTGAAGCCGTAGAGCATGAAGCCATTTTTATAATAACTAGATGCAAACAAAACTAAATAAAATTACTCACACAGGTAATACAACTATTAAGGAGGAAAACAATAAGCTGATAAATAATTTATGTCAGTACTTTTTATGCGGAATAATGCAAGGATGATGACCATGAAACATGGGAGAGATAGAGAATCATTACAGTGAAACTGATAATTCTATTGCTTTTTGCTCCATAGGTGTTCAATTCTATCTTATGCCTAATGGTTTTGACATATTTTACACGTATTTTCTTGTATATTTCAAACATTTTGTCAAAAATGCATCTTTCAAAAGCTCTCCTTTATTGGATTTTCTATTGTAAATACTGGGCTATTAAACCAAAGTGCACTTGACGTCCAAAACATACACATGTGTTGCTTATGATCTCAGAGTTTTAAGAAAGATTTCCATCATCTCTTCTACTTAAGAAGAGGGAAGCACTCAGAGTGTACTTGTTCCCTCACTCTCAGAGTTTACCTGTTCCTGTTGCTAATACCATTATTATTCTTTTTTTCCTGCTGCTAAATACTTCCATCTACCAATGCACTATCAATGAGGAGTTCTAACTCAGTTTAACATCCTTTTAGGAAGGAAGAAGTGATTATTGCAAAATACCTAGAATGACTGCCTTTGTCATTGCCCTTTGGAACATCCTTAGTCATTTAATTTTTAGGGAATTGCTACCAATTAACTTTATATTCCCTGTTATGAGTCTTTTATTTTCCTTCTCTAGTTCTGCTAGATGTAATCAGAGTTCATTTGAATCATACTTGAGCAAGAAAAATAAATGCTTATAATGGAAAATATAATTTCTAAGTAATCTCCTCCCTTACTGAAATAAAATAAAGACGGCAATTTAGAGGACCACACAGTTAATATTGGCCTAAGATTTATTAATCAGGTAGGATAACAGACAACTTTCAACATGACCTCGAAGTTTTACATTGTTATTGTTTCTTCTTCCACATTTCCAATGAGGTAGAAGTATTTGTGGGCTTCCTTGATAGATAGTTCAGCTGTTAGAATCTGACTACAATGCAGGAGACCCCGGTTCAATTCCTGGGTTGGAAAGATCCCCTGGAGGAGGATATGGTGACCCACTCCAGTATTCTTGCCTGGAGAATCTCCATGGACAGAGGAGCAGGGAGGGCCACAGTCTATGGGGTTGCTAAGAATCTGACATGACTGAGGAACTAAGCACAGCACAGAGGTGTTCATATACGGCTGGTTTAATCATCATGCCATTGATCACAGTACAGCCGAAATTAACTATGTTTATCCCTGTAACAACTTTGTGTTGCAAAGCTTGAAATGACTTCACACACTTGAGATATCAGATACGGATAAAACCGACAATGCCAATGTTCTCTTGCAGGATTTTTGAAGTTTTATTTTTCTGTTTTGGCTTTAAGCATATAAAAGATCCTTCCACTTACTTAGCAGCTGTCATTACACAATAGATACTCCTCATCTAGCCTGATATTTCAAAATATTATATAAATACCTAAAGGGACCTGGAAAGACTGGAGGTCTCACATATGTGAACTGAATCTTTATAAAGATTTTTATAAAGACTGCATAAATTCATTAATGTCCCTATATATCCCAGAATTCCAAATCATTTTAGTTCTTTGTCATTTTTAAGTAATAAAGACCAATTCATTTAATTGCCATGAATGTACTTATTACAAGATTTCATGCAGGCATACAAAGAACATTTCCCTATTTTTTGGGGGGATGATATTTTTCTATAAACAATTTGCTATAATTCCTGTGCAATTAAGTTCAGGTGAGATTTTCCAAAACATTGATTACCTTGGATTTTGGAAGTGCAATGTAAATATGATTAGAAGAAAGCATACAAAATTGAAGTTTGGAGTCAAAGAATAGTTTTGAATGTGAGGGGTTTTGAGCGAATACACTGAGAATATTGTCATTGTTTAAAAAATCAGCAACGTCAAGGTATCCAGTGAAGGTTTATTTTTCTTTAATACCATAAAATCAAGGAAGAAGAAATGTCTGCATTTATTCAGTTATTTTAAAATGTCAGCAAGGACTTCAGTTATTGAAATATTTCTCTATTTATCGTTAGTCATCTTGGCTTCAGGGTCTCCATGATTTCCTCATGGAATCAAGATGGCTGATGAAATTCAAACAGTTATGTTTCACAAATCAAGCAGCAGTGTGAGAGGCGACTTTGGCTGATCACTTTCATTTTATCATGAAACGTAAAACTTTCCCACAAATTCTCAGTAAACTTATGATTATACCTCATTAACCAAGGTTGTTAGAGCTGGTGCTACTGAAATGGTTGTTCAAATGAATATATAATTCCCCAAATATAATTTGTGACCTATTTTCAATTAAGGGTTTTGTTTGAGATGTAGTCTTTGTAGAAAAATAGTAATGCTTGTCAAGGTTCAAGAGAGTATTTAAGCAGGTAAGAATAGAATCTAGAACTGAGAGGGGGAAATGTTAATCATATGTTAGAGTGGCTGCTTTTATTTGTTTTGCTGTGATGGCAGTGATAACTTGGTGGAGAAGTAGCCATAAAAATGAAAACTAAGAGAAGCAGGAAATGGCTATTAATAACTGCTAATAATTTAAATGATATGAAGAAATAAGAAGAGTAGATTTTAAGCATATAACTAGAGTTTGAGATTTGTTAATTTGGAGCTTTATTTAAGCAGTATTAGGAAAATTAGGAAAGTTACAAGGGAAAGCTTTATGAGAAATGGTGATAGTGAAGAATGAAAAGCTTAGCTTATCAGAGAATTCCAGTTTATATACAGTCATCTTAAAATGTAGAACTGGATCTTAGAACAGGAGATGCTGTTCTACAAGCCTGTTAAACACAAATAATAAGTGAAAGTGCAGTGATAAATAATTGCCAATGAAAAGAATATAGAAAACATGCAAGACATTAGGTTAAAATGATCCATGCCATTTTAGTCTGTGGGTAGTTAGGGTTAACAGAGATGAAGCAAGGAGGCAAAAAAAAAGAGAGAGAGAATACAGACTTTTCATTTAAAATTAAAGATTTATCATGTACTTGCACTTTGCCTAGCATATCCTAGTGGTTAGTTAGGCATGCAAAATTAAAGACAGCTTCTGGCCTCCAGTAAGTTGCCCCTTAGAGGAGAAAATGAACAATTAAATGGGCATGCCAATATAGTAAGATATGGAATGTCATTGCAAAATATAGTGCTCCCGTGAACACAAATTTGCTCTGATATGGAGTCACTAGAGGTGAAAATCTTGAGGGCCTACAGAGTTAGAAAAAAAGGAAAAAAGTGTTAGTCACTCGGTTATGTTTGATCTTTTGCAGTGCTATGGACTGCAGCCCACCAAGCTCCCCTCTGTCCATGGGTTTTTCCCAGACAAGAATACTGGAGTGGTTTGCCATTCCCTTCTCCAGAGGATCTTCCTGACCCAGGGATCAAATACATGCCTCTCGCATTGTAGGCAGATTCTTTACCATCTAAGCCATGAAGGACATATTTTAGCTTAAAAAAAAAAGATATAATTGAGTTCATGAAAGTTTTAAAGATAAAATTTAATTGTATATGTATGCCACAATTTATTATTTTTTTTTTACTTATCATCAGCTGTCAACATACAATTCTTTTGTTTCTACATCTTGTTTGTTATGAATACTTGGTTATCATGAAAACTTCAGTGAACATGGGCATATATATATATATATATATATATATATATATATATATACTAGATCCTGATTTCAAATATTTTGAATTTATACCTGGAAGTAGATTGCTGACTCATGAAATACCATGACCCATGTGGTATTTCTATTTTTAAAAATTTTGAGGAAATGCCATACTGTTTTCCATAAAGTTCCCAACATTTTACATTCTTAATAACAGTGAGCATAGATATCAATTTCTTCACAGACTTTCAAACTCATGATTTTATTTTTATTTTTTTATTTCTGATA
The DNA here is from genome assembly GCF_016772045.2 of Ovis aries. Lineage (NCBI taxonomy): Eukaryota > Metazoa > Chordata > Mammalia > Artiodactyla > Bovidae > Ovis > Ovis aries. The sequence continues at coordinate 137,817,449 of NC_056054.1, forward strand.
CATGAAAATTTATTTGCATAAGAATGACAATTATTAAGAAAAGAGTAATGCTAAGGAGATTGTGTTAATTCACAGAGATGCCAAGAAAATGATTCACTTACTGGCAATCTTACAACTATACACAAACCTAGGAGTACAATCGGAGAAGGCAATGGCACCCCACTCCTGTACTCTTGCCTGGAAAATCCCATGGACGGAGGAGCCTGGTAGGCTGCAGTCCATGGGGTCGCTAAGAGTCGGACACGACTGAGCAACTTCATTTTCACTTTTCACTTTCATGCATTGGAGAAGGAAATGGCAACCCACTCCAGTGTTCTTGCCTGGAGAATCCCAGGGACAGGGGAGCCTGGTGGACTGCCATCTATAGGGTCACACAGAGTCGGACACGACTAAAGTGACTTAGCAGCAGCAGTAGCAGGAGCTCAATAATATTCCTATATAGATCATTTATATTTTGGTGCAGGAAGAAAGAGGATGGAATGCAATATTAAGAACAGTGTGGATAGCAGGAAAATTGAGGCAGCAAAAACAGAGTTTTATTTTGAAGATTATCATTTGAGAGAAGGAAAAAAATCAATATATAAATAAATATGATTGTGAGATAGTTTATGTTTTTTGGAGCAAGTGAATATCACTTTGGATATTCAATATATCTCTTTCTAAAAAAAAATATTATTGTTCATTTCTTAGTAGTGCCCGACTCTTTGTAATTCCATGGATTGTAGCACTCCAGGCTCCTCTGTCCTCCACTATCTCCAGACTTTGCTCCAATTCATGTCTATTTAGTTGGTGGTATTATTTAACCATCTCATCCTCTGCCAGCCCCTTCTTCTTTTGTCTTCAATCTTTCCCAGCATCAGAGTCTTTCCTAATGAGTCAGATCTTGGCATCAGGTGGCCAAAGTATTAGAGCTTCACCATGAATCCTTCTAATGAACATTCAAGGTTGATTTTATTTAGGAATGACTGGTTTGATTTCCTTGTGATCCAAGGGACTCTCAAGAGTCTTCTCCAACACCATAGTTCAAAAGTCAGTCACAGTCAGCTCCTGGTCTTGTTTTCGTTAACTGTATTGAGCTCCTCCATCTTTGACTGCAAAGAACATAATTGGCATGCTTTCAGTATTGACTATCTGGTGAATTGTGCAGAGTAGTCTCTTATGTTGTTGGAAAGAGTATTTACTATGACCAGCATGTACAACAGCATATATTTGCCTGTTCTTTCTCCCTAAGAAACTTAAACTGTTGAATAATCAAAGCAATATTGATACATATTTTTAAATTTCTGAAAGTTTGAAATCAATTCTACTTATCAAAATAGCACACATCATGGAAAACAATATACATTTGCACTTCTGATCATGGACAGTGTGGTGACATTAAAGTACACAAGTTAAATATATGTGATTCAACAAAGGGCTAAGTGATGCCCCTCTCAGACAGTGTAGTTTTAAATGGCATAGACCACTCTAGCTTAACTGATGCTAGACTAGACATTAACAACTTGCAGCTCTCCTGGTAGTTTGACAATAGCCTATATGTGCTATAAGCAATATACACAAATTGGGTTTCTTAGGTAGCACAATGATGAAGAATTCGCCTGTCAGTTCAGGAGACATAAGAGATACAAGTTTGATCCCTGGGTTAGAAAGAATCCCTGGAGAAGGAAATGGCAACCCACTCCAGTCTACTTGCTTGGAAAATTCTATGGACAGAGGTGCCTGGCAGGCTACAGTCCATGGGTTCACAAAGAGTTGGACACAACTGAACACACACACATATACAGAAATTAATTTTAATTTTTAATTTTTTTAGTCTGGTAGTTTAATGAGTTGGGCCATTTTTATAAAGCCTGAAAGTTGTGTGTGTGTATGTGTGTGTGTGTCTGTAAGGTGCTGAGTCAAGATTCATGAGTTGGTGCCACAGGTCACATGCAGAGACACCTGGGACATGATTTTTATAGCTGTCAGTCCTAGAGGAAATAGGAACAATGAAGAGGAATTAAGAGTCTCTGGATGAGGGTGAAGGGGGACAGTGAAAGAGTCAGCTTAAAACTAAATATTAAAAAAAAAGCTAAGATCATAGCTCCAGTATTTTGGTCATCTGATAGGAGCAGCTGACTCATTAGAAAAGACCCTGATGCTGGGAAAGATCGAAGGCAAGAGAAGAAGGGCAAACAGAGGATGAGATGGTAGAATGGCATCACTGACTCAATAAACATGAATTTGAACAAACTCCAGGAACTGGTGATGGACAGGGAAGCCTGACATGCTGTAGTCCATGTGGTCACAAAGAGTAGGACACGACTGAGCAACTGAACCGAACTGAAGATCATGGCATCCAGCCCCATTACTTCATGGCTAATTGAGGGGTGAAAAGTGGAAGTCATGACAGATTCCCTCTTCTTGGGCTCTAAACCACGGCAGATGGTGACTGAAGCTATGAAATCAGAAGACATTTGTTTTTTGGCAAGAAAGCTATGACAAACCTAGACAGTGCATGGGGTCACAAAAAGTCAGACATGACTGGGCAACTGAACAACAACAGTCCTTGATTAGGGCTTGAATACATCACTTATGATGTACTTTATTAGAGTTATGCAAAACTACTGTATCTTAAATGACAGAGAAGTGCAGAAGTTATAAAAGAAATTAATAAGCAATTTCAAAATACTTTTTCACTTTCACTAATTTGCTACTTCTAGGAAAATGTTACCTGCAGTATACAAGTTTCTATCTGATTTTCCCCCCTATACTCCTTTAACTTAATCAAATTATTGTAACTTGGTCCTTGCCAACCTCATTATCATGTATTATGCAGTTGTCTTTTAAATTCATTAGACAGAGACCATTCATTTAAACCACATTAGTTTCTCCACTCTTCTGAAACCTTTAGCCAGAGGTGGAAACTCATAAGGACTAATGTAGTATTCAAAAAAAAAAAAAAAGACATTTGACTTGGGATTTTGTATTGTGTTAATAGCAGAAGCAGTTTTACCTATGAAATTAATGAAGCTTATCTTTAGAGTCCCCCATTTTTTTCTGAGTTTAATTTTATAATTTTATTCTTTTAATTAAAGAAGCATTTTTCAACAGGGGCACCATTAGCACTTTTGAGTGGATAATCCCTTGTAGTCGGGGTAGGGGGTTATTTTGTGCTTTGTAGGCTATCTAGCAGCATTAATATCCTCTACCCATTAATTTCAAGGAGGTATAACAATAAAAAAATGTCCAAATAGTTTCAAACTCCCCAGTTGGGAGCCAGGGGATGATCCTTATTTGAGAATCACAGACTCTAATGTTCTCGCTTCAACTTATATAAGCTTCAGCCACACAACACCTTCACATGACCTGGACAGCAGTTATCAAAAAAACTATCAAAAGAAAGTATAACTTTTTATATTATTAGAAAGTATACTATAAAAAGAAAGTATAACTACTCTAGTTATAATCCAGAATAATATGTGTGAAAAAGTCTTTAAAATTTATACATTTGTGACTTTTAACCAGCAAAGTATCTTAGGAGATTTATTTATTTATTTATTTTTGTCCAACGTGCAAGTGACAAGCTTGCTAACCTGTAAGTGATACCTTTTAAAAGACAAACTTCCTTCATCTAGCACCCATTACACAGAAAATGGGCTTCCTAGATGACGCTGGTGGTAAGGAAACCATCTGCCAATGCAGGAGATGTAAGAGTCGTGGATTAGATTCCCCAGATCGGAAGGATCCTTTGGAGAAGGGCCCACACCAGTATTCTTGCCTGGAGAATCTCATGGAGAGAGGAGCCCCACAGGAGGGCTACAGTCCATAGGGTCACAAAGAATCGGACACAACTGAAGTGACTTTGCACACATACATACACACACAGAAAACATCATAAAAGTGAGTGTGGAGAATGAATCCAGTCTATATACCATTTATGTTTTAGATACAATGAAGAGTATGCATGTGACTAGAAGTGGATACTTCTACAAATGATGAAGTTGAATCTAAAATGCTAGGCTTTTTGTGCTGTCTTATAAACTCATGAAGACAGGTAAATTTTTGAACCTAATAGTACACTGCTATCAATGCATTCACTAGCAGTGTAAGATTATTTGTCTCCTTATTAGAGAATTAAGTAGTACCTAGAGATTCATAAAACAACAGTATATTGTTATTTTTTAAAATTGATAAAAAGACTTTTGGTATAATATGTTTGAAGTATCTTTTTATCTAAAACACATATCACTATTTGGAAACGAAACAAATAGCATAGGAAGAAAATGTAAAATATAGTAGGATAAAATAACTAAGTTATTTGCTTGGATGGGGAATATGTGTACACCTGTGGCAGACTCATGTTGATGTATGGCAAAACCAATACAATATTGTAAAGTAATTAGCCTCCAATTAAAATAAATAAATTTATATTTTAAAAAATGAATGTCAATTTACATCATGACCTCTAAGTTTTGTCACAATCTCTAAAAACAGTCAATACAGTATAATTTTAAAATAAGTGCATAGATTTAAATATCTGCTATTTAATTACCTATAGTTATATAATTATAAGTGTAAATAAAAGCTTCTGGCAAATATATACTCCTTGCTTTAGATTTTCTGCTTTTTCTTTCAATATAACTGAGAATTCTCTTAATCTAAAATATCTAAAAGACTTAAAATACTTATTTATGGACAATATATTGAATATTAATAGCATTGTATTAAAATTAAAATATCATTAGTTTAAAATGGAATGTAACCACCAAGTCTTATTAATGCTACTGCACTAATATTAGCAAGCATGAAACTGTTCCCTAGATGTCTCTCATTTAAATACACTTTGTTTTTCTGTCTCTCTCCTTCTCTGTCTCTTTCCCTTTGTCTCTCTCTCATATATACACACAGAATTTTTTTTTTTTTCTGAGCTTAGTGTATGGTAGAAAAAAACGTCTATATATGAAGTACAGTGTCCAGATCTTGATTTCACTGACCTTGCTAGACTCCTCCAGGAGTTACAAAATTCTAGAGAAAACAGAGTGTCTAAGTGATCCTGAGTTGTTTTCTATGAGAGATAATTATCTGAGAATTTTTTCCCCCAGCTTTCCAAAATAGCTTGTTGAGAGATATAAATATAGCTTACAATGAACTGTTTTTGGTAAAATTAACTTTGATGGAATAGTGTATGGTGAAATAGAAGGAAAACATTCTACCTAGTTACTATAGTCCAGAAGTGCTTAACTAGTATACAACTGACTAATCAGTATATCTCTGAATCTAATATAATTTTGTTCCAAAATTTTAGAGAATGATTCCTCAAAACTTGTCATTATTTTCTCTTGCTCTGAAACATCAAAAAGATAACAAATAGCATTTTCTGCAATATTATTAATATGTAATTAGTAATAAGTAATTAATAAGTAATGATAACTTATTCATGACATTATTAATATATAATCATGACTCATACTTATTGGTAATTCACTGAATGCTTATGTTGGGCCGAGTGCTCTTCATGAGATCTTACATTTCTCCTAATTTTTCCAACAACCTAGTGGAGTAGGAACTTACTATTATATTGTTTTGAAAATTTAAACTTAAAGAGATGAACTGATTTCCTAAATTTCAAGGCACTACTATATGAAAAGTATATGCTTCAAATGTGGGGTGCTTGTGAGACTTACAGGGGTATGACTGATATCTCTGTCACTACTTGATGTTAATTACAAACTATTGAATTACAAACTAAAAAAAGGTTACTCAAAGGGGGCCATTAAAACAATGTTTTCAAACTTACATCAGTCATTGTGTCAATAATTTTTTCTCAGATAGTTTCTTCCTTCTATACTTTACAGCCAAGAACAGCACAGGCATCTAAAAATATGTGGAAAAAGTTATTCTACAAACCTGCACCAGAGGCTTTTCTAAATTGTTGTATAAGATCCTGAGAAAGTCACAGGCAGAAATATTAATCATTGAGCAATTGGTGCAACTGCCTTAAACATGCTAGAAGCAGACAGGGAACACTGGAAAGGCTTTGTAAGATGACTGACATTTTTTCAATTCCACTCAATAAACAAATTGGTTTCAAAGAACATCCCAATAAAATCCTTGCTATACAGAGTAAAATGGCTTAAATAATTCACTCTTTGTGGAGAGCTCAAGTAGAATGTAGAGATGAATGACTCAGGATCACCAAAATGTAAAAATATTGAGACACCCTCAAACTGCAACACACAAACACTTAAAAATTGCCAACAGTCTAGATTTTATTTTTTCTCTCCATGGACAAAATAAATAATTATGTGACATGATAGAGGTGTTAGCTATTGCTATGGTGATAATCATTTAGCAGTATATACATGTATCAAATCAATATTCTATATAGCTTAAATTCGGTCTTACCAGGTGGCTCAGTGGTTGCCATCTGGGAGGTAAATAAATGAAAGGAGATGCTGGAGATGTAAGTTAGACACCTGGGTTGGGATGATTCCCTGGAGGAAGAAATGACAACCCATTCCAGTGATCATATCCAGAAAATTCCATGAACAAAGGAGCATGGTGGGCTACAGTCTTGGGGTCACAAAGGAGTCAGACACAGCTGAGCAACAGAACACTTATTCACATACAACTTACACTTAAACATTGTTATATACCAATTATATCTAAATAATAATTATAATAAACATTTCTAGGCAAATACTTCTCTTTAAGAAGACTGCCTTGACAGTTTATATTTTCTATGCATGCTACTCATTGCATATACTGAAACCATATCTCAATTAACTTAAACTCTCTTAAGTTAAGCAAATCTGTGTGAAGTAGATAGTCTTACCTTTATTTTATATATATGAAAACTAAAGTTTAAGGAATAAAACACTTGCTCAAAATCTGTTGTCTTGATGCCATCCTCTGTTTTTATCATTTTTAATAGCCTGTCCAAAATTCTAACATAAACATCTAAATAAGCTCTTACTATAACTCTATTGTTTAACACAGTAAATTGAATTGCACAATTTCACAGTTGAATGGCCTTTGAGTACATATAAACTGGATGAATGATAAAAGATGAAATCACCTGAACAATAAATTAAGATCTCTAAAATCATAAACTATGTTTTAAAATCATAGGGAACGTGAAAATGGACAGGCAGAAGATAAAAATTGACTTGACACTATTGTTCTAAGTGTAGAACTTAGAAGAGTAAATAGACTCTGTTGCAAGAATTTTCTAATAGCCAACATGAAATTACTTTGTTAATGAGAGTTAGATGCCTAGATTGCTGTGGTTCCAGGAAATGTACAAAGCCTTGGAAGATAGGTTGTGCTTTCAACGTCAGTGTCTAATAGTTTCTTCTAATAGATGATTTTTTCAATTACTCACATTCAATTCAGATGTTCTTTCAACTGCTTAACTGTTATTCTAATTCAATGAAATTTAAGTAATAGTGCTCACATTCTTAAAGAGCCAATACAAATAATCTCATATAGAATGCAAATTATGCCTGATATCAAACAGTCCAGTTAAACTTTTAATGTGAAAAACACCAGAGATTAATTCATTGGCATGGAATACTTTTGCTTTCTGTCTTCATGTAGTTTAATGCTTTTAAATTTCCAAATCAGATGTTACTTACTTTATGAAGGCTTCTTCTACCATCTCTGTTGTCTTATTAATCCTGACTAAGGTAATCACTTCCTCAGCGTGTCAACCACTCCATTGCAATTATTTGCTTCCATGTTTACCTCATTTACAAAATAATATGCTACATAGAGAAGGAAATAAAGTTGCTTCCTATTGGTATCTATTCTCATCTGCCTAGCAAAATATTTTGTAAGTGCTGTCAAAAATTATTTATTTTATAGATGTAGAAAGTCATTGCTGCATGAGTAAAAGTCAGTTGATACTATTATCTAAGGTATCAGCTGTGTTTAAGTGTAATAAAGTGTTTATATTAATTTCAAATTTCATAAAGATATTCAATATGTTCATAATCTATTTAAAAATAATCAAATTTTAAAGATACGGAAAGAAATTCGACCAGGAGGCAGAAAGTTTGGAATTTCATTTTTGTCTTGTCCCTTAAGAACTCTTGAATTCTTGTTTCCTTCATCTTTTAAGTAAATGTATGTTATGCCTGCATAATACCTAACAGATACCTCAGTCACTCAGCCGTGTCTGACTCTTTGAGGTCCCATGGACTATAGCCCACCAAGCTCCTCTGTCCATGGGATTTTCCCTGAAAGAATACTTGAGTAGATTGCCATTTCCTTCTCTAGGAGATCATGTTAACCCAGGGACTGAAGGCCTGTCTCTTGCATTGTAGGCAGATTCTTTACCTCTGAATCTAAATTTGAATTGTATTAATACATTGCCCTCAAGCATTGAAAACACCTAACTAAAATTTCAACAAAGAGATAAAAATTCTCTGATTACATGGGGGCATGTTATTTCTAGAGTGAAGATGCTATTTAATAATGTTATTCACATATTGGGCATATTAAATTGAATTTTCTTAAAGACTGTGAAGAAAGAAGTGACATATTTTTCCTTGTGTTGTAAGTATTAATTCAAAAATGGGCAAAGTATTTATACCCAATAGCCACATAAGCATAGATTCAAATATCTCATAAAAAATTATCTATGAATCATAACTGATTCAAACTGTTACACTAGTGGGCTAAAAATTTAATATTGATTTATAAAGCTGTAAGCATTATTAAAGAACAAAACATTATAGAATTATAAAAATTCTTTATTTGTTTATCTATCAGGTAAAAAGTAGTAAAAAAAAAAAAAAAAGCAAGCAAGAAAGAAAAGAAACTATATAGTGCATACCTGTGTGAAAAGTTTGCAATTCTCTACATTACTTAGTATATATAGCCTTTCAAAATGAGGGTAGGTTTATTTTATAGCAAAAGAAAAAAGTTATGAAAAAATGATAAGGATTTGAGTTTTAAGTCAATCTCCATAGCTTTACTTTAGTATATTATAGAATATATTTTCTTTAAATCCAATTTTTATCTTTGTGGCTCACCAGAGCACAGCTAAAGGAAAGAAATATCTTCTGTGTAGAAGAAAACGGTTTTTATTTTAAAAATTCTAAATTTATAACTAGGTTCAAAGATGGAGTTCTTAAATCAGGATTTGGTTTTAATTTTAGGAACATAATTTCAAAATGTCCTTAACTGTCCTAAAGTAAACTTCCATTTCGAGCTATACAAAGGAAAATCATATTTCCCAAAGACCATGATTTAGCAGCATTTTTGTTTCTAAATAGATACATATTTTTAGAAAACAACAACAAAAAAGTAATCATGAGATCATTGCTTTTGAACATTATATGAAAATACATGTTAGATTTTGGGGTACAGCTCCACATTTATTCAGGCTAGAATCAAGATAGACAGGGGAAATATCAATAACCTGAGATATGCACGTGATATCACTCTTATGGCAGAAAGCGAAGAGGAATGAAAGAACCTCTTGATGAAGGTGAAAGAAGAGAGTGAAAGAAGAAGGTGAAAGAAAGAAACTGGCTTTCTTTGGACCGACTCTATGGACATGAGTTTGGGTAAACTGGGAGTTGGTAATGGACAGGGAGGCCTGGCGTACTGCAGTTCATGTGATTGCAAAGAGATGGACTCAACTGAGCGACTGAACTGAACTGCACTGATTCTTTTATAATTTTTCCCTTTATGCAGTCAAAAGCCAAAGAGTTTTATGTAATAATATTTAAGAAATAAAAGTAATAACATTTCAATGAAAAACATATAAAAATACTTTAAACATAAAATGCTTTTTATTATTGTGAGCTCTTCCAACCTACATTAAGAAATTAATTATATTAGTTTGTTAATGGTGTATAAAAGCTACCCCAAAATTAACATCTTATAAAGAGATTGATTATATTCTTTGCAGCCAAAATGGAGAAGCTCTATAGAGTCAACACAAATAAAACCGGGAGCTGACTGTGGCTCAGATCATGAACTCCTTATTAACAAATTCAGACTCAAATTGAAGAAAGTAGGGAAAACCGCTAGACCATTCAGGTATGACGTAAGTCAAATTCGTTATGATACAGTGGAAGTGAGAAATAGATTTAAGCGCCTAGATCTGATAGATAGAGTGCCTGATGAACTTTGGAATGAGATTCATGACATTGTACAGGAGACAGAGCTCAAGACCATCCCCATGAAAAAGAAATGGAAAAAAGCAAAATGGCTGTCTGGGGAGGCCTTACAAATAGCTGTGAAAAGAAGAGAGGCGAAAAGCAAAGGAGAAAAGGAAAGATATAAGCCTCTGAATGCAGAGTTCCAGAGAATATCAAGAAGAGACAAGAAAGCCTTCTTCAACGATCAATGCAAGAAATAGAGGAAAACAACAGAATGAGAAAGACTAGAGATCTCTTCAAGAAAATTAGAGATTCCAAGGGAATATTTCATGCAAAGATGGGCTCGATAAAGGACAGAAATGGTATGGACCTAACAAAAGCAGAAGATATTAAGAAGAGGTAGCAAAAATACACAGAAGAACTATACAAAAAAAGATCTTCACGACACAGATAAACACGATGGTGTGATCACTCATTTAGAGCCAGACATCTTGGAATGTGAAGTCAAGTGGGCCTTAGAAAGCATCACTATGAACAAAGCCAGTGGAGGTGATGGAATTCCAGTTGAGCTATTTCAAATCCTGAAAAGTGCTGCACTCAGTATACCAGCAAATTTGGAAAACTCAGAAGTGGCCACAGGACTGGAAATGGTCAGTTTTCATTCCAATCCCTAAGAAAGGCAATGCCAAAGAATGCTCAAACTACTGCACAATTGCACTCATCTTACATGCTAGTAAAGTAATGCTCAAAATTCTCCAAGCAAGGATTCAGCAGTACGTGAACCATGACCTCCCTGATGTTCAATCTGGTTTAAGAAAAGGCAGAGGAACCAGAGATCAAATTGCCAACATCCGCTGGGTCATGGAAAAAGCAAGAGAGTTCCAGAAAAACATCTATTTCTGCTTTATTGACTATGCCAACACCTTTGACTGTGTGGATCACAATAAACTGTGGAAAATTCTAAGAGAGATGGGAATACCAGACCCCCTGACCTGCTTTTTGAGAAATTTGTATGCAAGTCAGGGAGCAACAGTTAGAACTGGACACGGAACAACAGACTGGTTCCAAATAGGAAAAGGAGTACGTCAAGGCTGCATATTGTAACCTTGCTTATTTTACTTAAATGCAGAGTACATCATGAGAAACGCTGGACTGGAAGAAGCACAAGCTGGAATCAAGATTGCCGGGAGAAATATCAATAACCTCAGATATGCAGATGACACCACCCTTATGGCAGAACGTGAAGAGGAACTAAAAAGCCTCTTGATGAAAGTGAAAGAGGAGAGTGAAAAAGTTGACTTAAAGCTCAACATTCAGAAAACGAAGATCATTGCATCCAGTCCCATCACTTCATGGGAAATAGAATGGGAAACAGTGGAAACAGTGTCAGACTTTATTTTTTAGGGCTCCAAAATCCATGCAAATGGTGACTGCAGCCATGAAATTAAAAGACGTTTACTCCTTGGAAGAAAAGTGATGACCAACTTAGATAGTATATTCAAAAGCAGAGATATTAGTTTGCTGACTAAGGTCCGTCTAGTCAAGGCTATTGTTTTTCCAGTGGTCATGTATGGATGTGAGAGTTGGACTGTGAAGAAGGCTGAGCGCTGAGGAACTGATGCGTTTGAACTGTGGTGTTGGAGAAGACTCTTGAGAGTTCCTTGGACTACAAGGAGATCCAACCAGTCCATTCTGAAGGAGATCAGCCCTGGGATTTCTTTGGAAAGAATGATGCTGAAGCTGAAACTCCAGTACTTTGGCCACCTCATGTGAAGAGTTCACTCATTGGAAAAGACCCTGATGCTGGGAGAGATTGAGGGCAGGAAGAGAAGGGGAAGCCAGAGGATGAGATAGCTGTATGGCATCACTGACTCGATGGACGTGAGTCTGAGTAAACTCCGGGAGATGGTGATGGACAGGGAGACCTGGTGTGCTGTGATTCATGGGGTTGCAAAGAGTCAGACACGACTGAGCGACTGAACTGAACTGAACTGAAAGATACTCACTTTTTAGCACGCAGTTCTACAAATCACAAATCTAGCATGTTATGGTTGGACACTCTTCTTAGGGTGTAACAAAGTTAAAATCAGCAAGTTGTTTACCCTGAGTTCTTGTCCTGAGGCTGCAAAGGAAAATTAGCTTTCATGCTCATCCTTCTTGACATTATCATCTAACAAGTCAAAAGGATAAACTAATCCATCTAAGTCAAAATGTTTTATAAGATGGTCTCTACATAGTGTAGATATTTTCCCTTTATTTGGCTGCAGTTAAAATTCTGTTTCTTTGAGGCTGTAGGACTGAGGCCCATATTTCCATGCTTCTTTCCCCAGGTGCCACTCTGAGCTACTTAAGGCCTTCCTTATTCTCTTAATATGGCCTCCTTCATCTGTAAGCAGCAATACTGTTTGGACTCATTTTACTTCAAATATCTGACTTCTCATTTGATTATGCTGCTGCTACTAAGTCACTTCAGTTGTGTCCGACTCTGTGTGACCCCAGAGACGGCAGCCCACCAGGCTCCCCCTTCCCTGGGATTCTCCAGACAAGAACACTGCACTGGGTTGCCATTTCCTTCTCCAATGCATGAAAGTGAAAAATGAAAGTGAATTCATTCAGTCGTGTCTGAGTCTTCACGACCCCATGGACTGTAGCCTACCAGGCTCCACTGTCCATGGGATTTTCCAGGCGAGAGAACTGGAGTAGGATGCCATCGCCTTCTCACTTGATTAGCATAAGTAAATTCTGTGCTAATAAGAGGCTCATGTGACTAGATCAAGCCTACCCAGACAACATATACATCATAAAATGAACTGTACCATTTAACATAACCTAAACCATGATAGTAAAACCCATCATATTCACTACTTTAAAAATTATATGTAATTTTTACATAGGGTAGGGTTGAAAAATCAAACAGGCTACTCTTTTTTTTTTTTATGAAAGTATAGTTGATTTGCAATGTTGTGTTACTTTCTGGTATATGACAAAATTATTCAGTTTCACACACACATACATACACAGACACACATATACACACACATATTATATGGTGGGTTTTAAAACTCCACCTATTACCATCCTCCCCCTATATCCTCAAAGGCACAGAATATATTCACTTAGTCCCAAGGTTCTCATCCCTTACAACATCAAATATACATTTAAATCTCTTCATTTCAAAAGGCCCACAATTTCATTTTCTAAACTCAGTCAGGAGCAGATGAGTCTACTGAGCATAATCTATTATTACACTGTATAACTCCTAAGTATAATTCAATCTATCACAGAAAAGACACAAATAATCTGAAATAAATATTTCCAATATCCAATAGAATGATGAAACTACAATATTTTTTGACATTTTGGTTCAAAAGAAGGAAAAAAAAAAGAATGGTTAGAAAGGGTCATAGGGTCAAAATATTTTTGAAATCCAGACAGGAATTTAACCTGGATTTCCCTGATTAGGCATCAAATCACGCAAATCATGTCTATAGCTTTTGCAGCCACCCTCTGAGCTCTTGGTTCTGCCATCTGGAGTTGTGATTATGCATAAATGGTAGCAACTTTTTTTTTTTTTCTGAGTTGTTTTATCAGTCAGGTCACTGGAGGTAGAATTTGGGGGTCTTAGAATGTCTGATGAACTATGCAATGAGGTTCGTGACATTGTACAAGAGACAGGGATCAAGACCATCCCCATGGAAAAGAAATGCAAAAGAGCAAAATGGCTGTCTGGGGAGGCCTTACAAATAGCTGTGAAAAGAAGAGAAGCAAAAAGCAAAGGAGCAAAGGAAAGATATAAGCATGTGAATGCAGAGTTCCAAAGAATAGCAAGAAGAGATAAGAAAGCCTTCTTCAGTGATCAATGCAAAGAAATAGAGGAAAACAACAGAATGGGAAAGACTAAAGATCTCTTCAAGAAAATTGGAGATACCAAGGGAATATTTCATGCAAAGATGGGCTCGATAAAGGACAGAAATGGTATGGGCCTAACAGAAGCAGAAGATATTAAGAAGAGGTGGCAAGAATACACGGAAGAAGTGTACAAAAAAATCTTCATGACCCAGATAATCATGATGATGTGATCACTAATCTAGAGCCAGACATCTTGGAATGTGAAGTTAAGTGGGCCTTAGAAAGCAACACTATGAACAAAGCTAGTGGAGGTGATGGAATTTCAGTTGAGCTGTTCCAAATTCTGAAAGATGATGATGTGAAAGTGCTGCACTCAATACGCCAGCAAATTTGGAAAACTCAGCAGTGGCCACAGGACTGGAAAAGGTCAGTTTTCATTCCAATTCCAAAGAAAGGCAATGCCAAAGAATGCTCAAACTATAGCACAATTGCACTCATCTTACATGCTAGTAAAGTAATGCTCAAAATTCTCCAAGACAGGGTTCAGCGGTACGTGAACCGTGAACTGCCTGATGTTCAATCTGGTTTAAGAAAAGGCAGAGGAACCAGAGATCAAATTGCCAACATCTGCTGGATCATGGAAAAGGAAGAGAGTTCCAGAAAAGCATCTATTTCTGCTTTATTGACTATGCCAAAGTCTTTGACTGTGTGGATCACAAGAAACTGTGGAAAATTCTGAAAGAGATGGGAATACCAGACCACCTAACCGGCCTTTTGGGAAATCTGTATGCAAGTCAGGAAGCAACAGTTCAAACTGGACATAGAACAACAGACTGGTTCCAAATAGGAAAAGGAGTATGTCAAGGCTGTATATTGTCACCCTGCTGATTTAACTTCTATGCAGAGTACATCATGATAAACGCTGGACTGGAAGAAGCACAAGCTGGAATCAAGATTGCTTGGAGAAATATCAGTAACCTCAGATATGCAGATGACACCATCCTTATGGCAGAAAGTGAAGAGGAGCTAAAAGGCCTCTTAATGAAAGTGAAAGAGGAGAGTGAAAAATTTGGCTTAAAGCTCTACATTCAGAAAACGAAGATCATGGCATCCGGTCGCATCACATCATGGGAAATAGAATGGGAAACAGTGGAAACAGTGGCAGACTTTATTTTTTAGGGCTCTAAAATCACTGCAGATGGTGACTGCAGCCATGAAATTAAAAGACTTTTACTCCTTGGAAGAAAATTTATGACCAACCTAGATAGTATATTCAAAAGCAGAGACATTACTTTGCCGACTAAGGTCCGTCTAGTCAAGGCTATGGTTTTTACTGTGGTCACGTATGGATGTGAGAGTTGGACTGTGAAGAAGGCTGAGTGCCAAAGAATTGATGCTTTTGAAATGTGGTGTTGGAGAAGACTCTTGAGAGTCCCTTGGACTGCAAGGAGATCCAACCAGTCCATTCTGAAGGAGATCAGCCCTGGGATTTCTTTGGAAGGAATGATGCTGAAGCTGAAACTCCAGTACTTTGGCCACCTCATGTGAAGTGTTGACTCATTGGAAAAGTCTCTAATGCTGAGAGGGATTGGGGACAGGAGGAGAAGGGGACGACAGAGGATGAGATGGCTGGATGGCATCACTGACTCGATGAACGTGAGTCTGAGTGAACTCTGGGAGATGGTGATGAACAGGAAGGCCTGGCGTGCTGTGATTCATGGGGTCGCAAATAGTCAGACACGACTGAGCGATTGAAATGAACTGAACTGAACTGAATATCCTTCTTTATTTTCTACTTTCTCAGTCCCTTTCAGTCCAAGTTGCCAGTGTTGTACACATGTAATTTTCTCAAAAGCCTTATGGACCTTTGTGTATTTCACAGGTTTTCATTAGCAGAACAAAGTCATGTCTACAGATCTGAGATAATCCCTTTGGTTTCTACAGATATGAATTAGGGACAATTCCTTTAAATCTCCTAGATGTCCTATGGCTTAATAAAGAATCTCTTGATGAAATTTTATTTATTTATATATATATATTTTTTTTTACTTTTTCCCTTTTCCCCTTGGAGGCAGATCCTTAGCATTTCCTCTCTATATAATGTTGCCAGAAGCAGTTTCTCAAGGTCAATATCCTTGCATTTTAAATAGGCTGAGTTTCCCAGTCCATCAAGATTTCATGCATTTTGTTTAAAAGTTCTTTCCTCAAGTTACATCTTTCCTCTTACATGTTACTACAAAAGAAAGAAGAAACATCTTCAAAATTTTGTTTAGAAATCTTCTTAAAGAACTTTTCTGGTGGTGCAGTGCTTTCTGGTCCAGAAAGATTCCACCTGCTTAAAAATAGAAGCCATCATGATGAGAAGCCTGCATCCCAACTAGGAGTAGCCCCCACACTGCAACTAGAGAAAGCCTGCACAAAAGCAATGAAGACCCAGCACAACCAAAAATAAATAAATGAATAAAACATATAAATTTAAATGGAAAAAGAAAAGAGCAATTTTCTTAGACAAATCTTAAATTTCCAATTTCATTATTTACCCATAACTACTGGACATATTTGGCTAGGTCTCTTACCACCACAAAGCAAGAATCATTTTTCAGTTTCCAATAATATATATTTTTTCATTTCCCTTAGAGACTTCTCCAGCAGTGCCCATTAAGTGTGTATTTCTACTAACATTCTGCTTATGGTGATTTAGGCCTTCTCTAGGACTATTTAGAATTTCTTAATAATGCTCTTTCCTTTTTTTGAACACTCAGCTATAGCATCTTTTTTTTCCCCCCAGCATCTTTAATATCAATATCTTTACTAATAATCTGCTCAAGAAAATTAGATTTTTTTCCATCACTCCCCTTCAAACTCTTCTGTCCTTCTCCCACTGCCTAATTCCTAATTTCTAATCACTCACACATTTTAGGGTTGTATTAAGGTAGCACCCTACTTTATGTACCAACATCTGTATTAATTATCTAAAGTTTCATAACAAATTACCACAGACTTACTGGCTTAGAAAACTCCCATTTATTAACTCACAGTTCTATAAATCAAAAGTCTGGCACAGCATGACGGGGATTGGATTCTTTGCTCAGGCTATAACAAGGCTGAAAATAAGTTGTTGGACAGGTTCACTTTTCTTCTAGAAGCACTTTTCAATAATCTCCTTCCAAAATTAATCTTGTTTTTGGCAGAATTCACTTCCTTGTAGTTTTATGACTGAGTGCTCTATTTCCTTTATAGCTGGTCAGCTGGGGGGTTGCTCTTAATTGGTTGAGGCTATCTGTATTCCTTGACTCCCATCCTCAAAGGAGCCACACTGCATGGAATCCTTTTGTTTGAAATCTTTGAGTTTTCTTTCTTTGTGCTAAGGCATTTCAGTCATGTGTGACTCTTTGTGACCCTATGGGGTATAGCCCTCCAGGCTCCTCTGTCCATGGGATTTTTCAGGCAAGAATACTGAAGTGAGCTGCCATTTCCTTCTCCAGGTGTTACTCCTGATTCTTGGATTGAACCCTTGTCCCTTATGAATCCTGCATTGGCAGGCAGGTTCTTTAACATCTGGGATGCCCTTTTCTTCTTTAAGAAGAAGACTCTTGAAAGGCTCATGTGGTTAGGTCAGATCCACCCAGATAATCTCTGTATCTTAAATTTAACTGTATCATATAAATATTTTAATTACAAAATTAAAATCATTAAAATCATTATGGTACTAGAAATTATGAAGGTCATTACTATCAGAAAATCAGTCAGCAGTCTCTGAATTGCTTCCCGCAACAAATTGTTACACTTTTAGGAAATGTATCAGCTTTATGTCACTTTGATGGCTTATATCTGCCATTGTGGTAGTATTTATACTATAGATATTGGTAGCAGCTAAAGATCCAGGCTTTTAGTGGGTGTTGATTATTGTCTTGTTAAATTTGTGGGTATACACATAGTTTGAGTCTTCCCAGGTGGCTTGCTGCTGCTGCTGCTGTTGCTGCTGAGTCGCTTCAGTCGTGTCCGACTCTGTGCGACCCCATAGACGGCAGCCCACCAGGCTCCACCGTCCCTGGGATTCTCCAGGCAAGAACACTGGAATGGGTTGCCATTGCCTTCTCCAATGCATGAAAGTGAAAAGTGAAAAGTGAAAGTGAAGTCGCCCAGTCACGTCCGACTTTTCACGACCCCATGGACAATAGCCTACCAGGCTCCTCCATCCATGGGATTTTCCAGGCAACAGTACTGGAGTGGGGTGCCATTGCCAAAGAATCTTCCTGTGAATCCAGGAACTGCAGGAGATGTGGGTTCAGTCCCTGGATCAGGAAGATCCTCTGGAGGAGGAAATGGCAACTCATGCCAGTATTCTTGCCTGGAAAGTTCCATGAACAGAGGGGCCTGGCAGGCTAGAGTCCTTGTGGTTGCAAAGATCCAGACAAGAATGAGTGACTGAGTAAGCATGCATGGACACTTTGAGAAAAAAATAACCACATACTATTCAATATCCTTTGTCTAGATTCACCAAATACAACATTTTGTCACACTTGCTTTCTCTCTTCCTACTTGTATATATGCATATTATTATTACAATTCAACAAAAAAGGGTTTTTCCTTGCTTCTCACCACTTTTTATTTGTATGTCCTCTTTTTGATTGAAAAAACACTACCCTACAATATCAATTTAATCATTGGTGAATTTGACAATACATGAGCATAAAAATAGTTTCAGGATATCTATGCCCATATCACTATAACAGAGATACTAAGCAGAACTAAAAATTAATATAGCATTTCTTTCGTTTTATTTGACCAAAGATACATAAGCAAAATATTGAATTTAAATTAATTTAGATGCTTTATATGCTTATTTATTTATAGCATAGTTAAATCTGTCTGTAAGTTCTTTTAGCAATACTTCTCTCCATCTTTGTTATATTTCATTTTTGAATATATGAAACACTAACATGGTTTAAAAAGTTAAAATTATAAAATTATATATAGAGAAAATTGTCATGCCCTCTTTCATGCCACCCTCTCTATTCCCACTCATCCACTCCTCCACATAATGCTTATGTTCCTGATTATTGTTTTCTATTTTTCACAATTACTCAAAAGCACAAAACTATTTATGCTGTTTCTTTTTCACCATTTTACTTAAAATATCCTAAAAGTCACTCCATATCGGTTCACAGTTTGTTCAAGTATAATTTACTTAACCAGTTTTCTATATGAGCAAGTAAGGCATTTTTCTCTGTGTTATGAAACAATAAATAACAGCACAGTTAATCATATCATACATATAAATTTTGTAAATTCTAAGATTATCTTAGTTTATAGAAAGATTACTGCATCATAGGGTAAAGCCACTGATACTAATTATACTGCCTAATTCCCCTCCAGAAGAGATTTGATCCCTTTGCATTACCATAGGCAATCCATCAAAATGTCTGTTTCCTCATAGCATTGACAACTAAAGGTGTTTTCAAGCTTTGGCACTGTTGCCCAACTAATATGCTAATAATATGTATTTAATTGTGATTAATCTACATGATCCATGTAATGCAATGACTTTTGCATTTATATGCATTCCATGAATACCAAAATTTGAAACATAAAAATAAAATCACTCTAAAGAAAAATGCATGCATACATAGTGTTCATTAGAACAAAGATTATGCAAAACCTTAGGTTGACTGACTTTTAACTAGGCATGTAAATGTACTTTTAACATGATCTTTTTCATCAGAGAAATCTTACTAGTAATATAGTTCATATACTCTAGCTAACTACTGTATGACACTCAATGACTGAGTATGTGAAGTCTGTTGAAGAATGCACTTGTAGAATCATCACATAATCATTGACCGTCATAGAAATATATGTATATGTGTGAGTGTGTGTGTGTGTATACATAAATCAGTTCAATTCAGTCACTCAATCATGTCCGACGCATGGTGTCCACATGGACTGCAGCATCCCAGGCTTCCCTGTTCATCACCAACTTCCCGAGGTTGCTCACACTAATGTCCATCAAGTCAGTGATGCCATCCAAACATTTTGTCCTCTGTTGTCCCCTTCTCCTCCTTCTGTTAATCTTTCCCAGCATCAAAGTCTTTTCCAATGATCAGTTCCTCACATTAGGTGGCCAAATATTGGAGTTTCATCTTCAGGATCATTTCTTCCAATTAGTATTCAGGACTGATTTCCTTTAGGATGGACTGATTGGATCTCCTTGCAGTCCAAGGGACTCTCTAGAATCTTCTTCAACTCCACAGCTCAAAAGTATCAATTCTTTGACACTCAGCTTTCTTTATAGTCCAAGTCTTACATCCATATATGACTACTGGAAAAAAACAAACAAAGGAACAAACAAACAAACAAAAAAAACATAGCTTTGACTAGGCAGACCTTTGTCTACATTAAATTTGTCTACATTACAGCAATGTCATGTCTCTGCTTTTTAATATGCTGTCTAGGCTGGTCATAGCTTTCCTTCCAGAAAGAATGAAGAGATGGAGCCAAAGCAAAAACAACACCCAGTTGTGGATATGACTGGTGATAGAAGCAAGGTCTGATGCTGTAAAGAGCAATATTGCAATAGGAACCTGGAATGACAGATCCATGAATCAAGGCAAACTGGAAGTGGTCAAACAGGAGATGGCAAAGTGAACGTTGACATTTTAGGAATTAGAGAACTAAAATGGACTGGAATGGGTGAATTTAACTCAGATGACCATTATATCTACTACTGCGGGCAGGAATCCCTTAGAAGAAATGGAGTAGCCATCATGGTCAACAAGAGTCTGGAATACAGTACTTGGATGCAATCTCAAAAACGATAGAATGACCTCTGTTCGTTTCCAAAGCAAACCATTCAATATCACGGTAATCCAAGTCTATGCCCCAACCAGTAATGCTGAAGAAGCTGAAGTTGAATGATTCTATGAAGACCTACAAGACATTTTAGAACTAAAACCCAAAAAAGATGTCCTTTTCATTATAGGGGACTGGAATGCAAAAGTAGGAAGTCAAGAAACATCTGGAGTTACAGGCAAATTTGGCCTTGGAATACGGAATGAACCAGGGCAAAGACTAATAGAGTGTTGCCAAGAAAATGTGCTGGTCATAGCAAACAACCTCTTCCAACAACACAAGAGAAGACTTTACACATGGACATCACCAGATGATCAACACCAAAATCAGATTGATTATATTCTTTGCAGCCAAAGATGGAGAAGCTCTATACAGTCAACAAAAACAAGACCAGGAGCTGACTGTCACTCAGATCATAAACTCCTTATTGCCAAATTCAGACTCAAACTGAAGAAAGCAGGGAAAACCACTAGACCACTCAGGTATGACCTATTTCAAATCACTTATGATTATACACTGGAAGTGAGAAACAGATTTAAGGCACTAGATCTGATAGACAAAGTGCCTGATGAAATATGGACAGAGGTTCATGACATTATACGGGAGACAGGGATCAAGACCATCCCCATGAAAAAGAAATGGAAAAAAGCAAAATGGCTGTCTGGGGAGGGCTTACAAATAGCTGTGAAAAGGATAGAAGCAAAAAGCAAAGGAGAAAAGGATAGATATAAGCATCTGAATGCAGGGTTCCAAAGAATAGCAAGAAGAGATAAGAAAGCCTTCTCAGCGATCAATGCAAAGAAATAGAGGGGGAAAAAAAATGGGAAAGACTAGAGATCTATTCCAGAAAATTAGAGTTACCAAGGGAATATTTCATGCAAAGAAGGACTCAATAAAGGACAGAAATTTTATGGACCTAACAGAAGCAGAAGATATTAAGAAGAGGTGGCAGGAATACACAGAAGAACTATACAAAAAAGATCTTTATGACCAAGGTAAGCATGATGGTGTGATCACTCACCTAGAGCCGGACATCCTGGAATGTGAAGTCAAGTGGGCCTTAGAAAGCATCACAACAAACAAAGCCAGTGGAGGTGATGGAATTCCAGTTGAGCTTTTTCAAATCCTAAAAGATGATGCTGTGAAAGTGCTGCACTCAATATGTCAGGAAA
Organism: Ovis aries; assembly: GCF_016772045.2. NCBI lineage: Eukaryota > Metazoa > Chordata > Mammalia > Artiodactyla > Bovidae > Ovis > Ovis aries. The sequence continues at coordinate 137,839,419 of NC_056054.1, forward strand.
TTTGGAAAACTCAGCAGTGGCCACAGGACTGGAACAGGTTAGTTTTCATTCCAGTCCCAAAAAAGGCAATGCCAAAGAATGATCAAACTACCGCACAACTGCACTCATCTCACATGCTAGTAAAGAAATGCTCAAAATTCTCCAAGAAAGGCTTTAGCAATACATGAACCATGAACTTCCAGATGGGCAAACTGGTTTTAGAAAAGACAGAGAAACCAGAAATCAAATGCCAACATCCTCTGGATGATCAAAAAAGCAAGAGAGTTCCCAAGAAACATCTATTTCTGCTTTATTGACTATGCCATAGCGTTTGACTGTGTGAATCACAATAAACCGTGGAAAACTCTGAAAGAGATGGGAATACCAGACCACCTAACCTGCCTCTTGAGAAACCTATGTGCATTTCAGGATGCAACAGTTAGAACTGGATATGGAACAACAGACTGGTTCCAAATAGGAAAAGGAGTACATCAAGGCTGTATACTGTCACCCTGCTTATTTGACTTATATGCAGAGTACAATATGAGAAACGCTGGGCTGGAAGAAGCACAAGTTGGAATCAAGATTGCCAGGAGAAATATCAATAACCTCAGATATGCAGATGACACCACCCTTCAGGCAGAAAGTGAAGAGAACTAAAAGCCTCTTGATGAAAGTGAAAGAGGAGAGTGAAAAAGTTGACTTAAACCTCAACATTCAGAAAACGAAGATCATGGCATCTGTTTCCATCATTTCATGGGAAATAGATGGGAAAACAGTGGAAACTGTTTCAGATTTTATTTTGGGGGGCTCCAAAATCACTGCGAATGATGACTGAAGCCATGACATTAAAAGACGCTTACTCCTTGGTAGAAAAGTTATGACCAACCTAGATATCATATTCAAAAGCAGAGACATTACTTTGCCTACTAAGGTCCGTCTAGTCAAGGCTATGGTTTTTCCAGTGATCATGTGTGGATGTGAGTGTTGGACTGTGAAGAAGGCTGAGAGCTGAAGAATTGATGCTTTTGAACTGTGGTGTTGGAGAAGACTCTTGAGAGTCCCTTGGATTGCAAGGAGATCCAATCAGTCCATTCTGAAGGAGATTAGCCCTGTGGTTTCTTTGGAATGAATGATGCTAAAGCTGAAACTCCAGTACTTTGGTCACCTCATACAAAGAGTTGACTCATTGGAAAAGACTCTGATGCTGGGAGGGATTGGGGGCAAGAGGAGAACCGGAGAATAGAGGATGAGATGGCTGGATGGCATCACTGACTCGATGGACGTGGGTCTGGGTGAACTCCGGGAGTTGGTGATGGACAAGGAGTTTGACGTGCTGCAGTTCATGGGTTGCAAAGAGTCAGACAGGAGTGAGCGACTGAACTGAACTGAACACTATTGTCTTTCTGGGTTCAGCTTACAGATGGCCTGTTGTAGGATTTCTCTGCCTCTGTGAGTCAATTCTACTTAGTCTTCTCTTTAAATGTATCTATTGATTCAATTTTTTCTGCAGAATTGTGACAAATACAGCATCCTAAGATTGTGGCTATCAGGAGATTCTCACTTTCAATCTAGCTCATATTTCATTTCCAATAAATTTATTAAAATTATCATTACATATTCCTCTGACTTAAGTATTCAGCAGCTTTTTCTCCAGGCAATTGGATCTTGGCAGTGTCTCTCTGAATGCTCCCAACCTGGAAAGCCAGATTTTGGGGTAGTTGTTTGTCCTGAAACCTCAATTCTCTGAAGGATTCAGAAAAATATTTCTTATCAGTTTTTTCAGTGACAGTTTTCCAAAGTGGCTGCACAAATTTACATGCATTCATATATTTCATAGTATGCATTATATGAATTTAAAGCAATTAACTTCTCTTGGTATACAGGGAAGTCATATATAAGTTCACTCAGCCACAGTCAGCTCCTGGTCTTGTTTTTGTTGACTGTATAGAGCGTCTCTGCCACCCCTTATGGTAAAGAAGGAATAAGGATGTGAAATTAACAAAAAAAAAATTTTCTCCTTGGAAGAAAAGCTATGACAAACCTAGACAGCATATTATAAAGTAGAGACATCACTTTGCTGAAAAACATTCAAGTAGTCAAAGCTATGATTTTTCCAGTAATCATGTATGGATGTGAGAGTTGGACCATGAAGAAGGCTGAGTGTTGTAGAATTGATGATTTTGAACTGTGGTATTGGAGAAGACCCTAGAGAATTCCTTGGACTGCAAGGAGATCAAACCAGTCAATCCTAAAGGAAATAAATTGTGAATATTCATTGGAAGTTCTGATGCTGAAGCTGAAACTCCAATACTTTGGCCACCTGATGCGACGAGCTGACTCACTTGAAAAGATCCTGATGTTGGGAAAGATTGAAAGAAGAAGGCAAAGGGGATGACAGAGCATGATATTGTTGGATGGCATCATCAATTCAATGGTCATGTATTTGAGTAAACTCCGGGAGATACTGAAGGAGGGGGAAGCCTGGCGTGCTGGAGTCCATGGAGTCACAAAGAGTTGGACATGACTGAGAAACTGAACAACAACAACAAAGGATGTGAACAATCAAGAAGCAGGATTTGGCTCCAGATAGTTGTGATGCATGTAGAAGGAATGAATTCAGTGAGCCCAGGTGCTTGCATCTTCCCATACATAGAAAACTGCTAAATTCCTTGAGATATCTGGTTTTCCTTAATTAACAGACTGCCTTCCCTTCTGCCTCCACAGCCCGATACAAACTTCTATATATCCTGACTCCTTTCCCCTTCTCCTTGGAGCAGTCTCTCAGGGTCACTTGAAATCCTGTCTCCCGGGCTTATAGTCTTCATAATTCCCACTGAATGCAGTAACTCTATACTTTCAGACTGTGACTACTTTTTAGTTGACAAATCCCACCAGGTTTTTAAAATGAAGACCCCAGAAAGAGCCCCTCTTTGTTCTGGCAGAGGGAATAATTATTTTGAAATTCTTTCACACATTTCTTCCTATCAGAAGCCTACTTTTCAGTAGGAAAAGGTGTTAGCAGGATCATTTCCCACTGAGGGAAGAATGCTCCACCAATTTCAGCTCCCTTTTACCCTCCTCTCTCACCTCAAGTGTGAAAACATCTATACTGCTGGAGAGAAAGATGGTGAAGGCCACACCACAGAGATTCAGGTCCATCAACAGACAAATGTGATGCTAAGACTCTCCTCTCACACATCTTACACTGTGTCAGCAGCAGCAAAGTGAAATGTAGTCAGTTTTTCTCATTTTCAGATTGTGTATTTGTGAATTCACCTCCTTGTTAAAATGGATTCGTAACCACAAATCAATCCTTGTAGTGATTCTGAAATCGTTTGCTGATAAGGACAGAGTGGTGAAAATTTTTAGTTTCCTAATTTGTATGACCCAGCTGAGATGGAATTAGGAGATACTCTGCCTTCTTGTTTCAGCCCTCATATTGGAAATATACCCTTCTTCAGCATCTATTTAGTGCTACATTAAAAAAAATAAAATAAAAGGATGATTTTGATGATTATGCTGTTTAAAATGGACCCCAAGAGAAGTGCTGAATTGCAGTAGTGTTTCTAGAACAAGAAGGATGTGATGTGCCTTTCTGACAAAATATGTGTGCTAGAACAGCTTCATCCAGGCATGGGTTACAGCACCTGTTCACTGTGAGTTCAATGTAAATGAATCACAGTATGGTACCTTCATGAAATGGAGGAGGAATTTCACCTATCTGTATATAAGGCTGCTCTGGAAAGTGATGAAGTAACACCTATAGTGTGTGATAAAACTATTGGAAATATCAAAATGCGTCTAACTTTTGGGATACATAAGGGGGGGAAAAGGCAGTAAAAGGAAAAGCATAGTGCACAGCGGTGTTGTGTGGTTGAAAGCTAAAGAAATTTAGGGTCAAGTTATGTGGGGTCAGGAAACTGAAAGCTTTCTTGGCTAGTGCTTGCTGGCTCATGCGTTTCAGAAGGCAATGTGGCATAAAACTGTTAAGCTTACAGGTGAAGCAGTTTCTGCAGACCACAGGCTGCAGCAAAATTGTTCAAAAGCTTCTGCTAAATGTTGTACAGGAAAGGGATTGTGTAAAAGAGTAAGCTTCCCATGTTTTGGGACTGGCTTGGTTTTAAGGTCTTTGGCAAATGGACCTATAATAGTCTGAAGAGCATTTCAGTTGGTGAAAGGTTCTGACTGGACTTGCAGGAACCTAAGCCTGCATGTCCCCTCGCAGCAGCAGTTCAGTTAGCCCAATAAGTGTCTCTGGTGACAGTATAGAACACAAGCTATGGTGAGGATAAGAACGGACTGTGTGATAAATATGGCTTACAGCTCAAAGAGCTGCAAGGCCCAAACTGTCACCAGGGTGGAGTGCTCAGTCAAGACCAAAGGCAAAAGGAAAAAAAAAAATACAGGAATTGACATTGGAGGGATTTGATATCTCTGAAAGCTATAGATAAAGCAAACATTAAATACCACCCACTTCCTAGCCCAATTAATCCAAATCCTTACACTAAATGACCAGTTGGACAAAACCAAGGGATTTAATTTATAAGTGAGAAGTAGAAAAGTAAGAGTAAAAAGAAAGAATATGTAAAGAATAATAGCCAAAATTTTTTTTTCCAATTTTGAGGGAAAATATATGATATCTCACCTAACAAAAAGTGTAAACCCTTCAACAAAGACAAAATTAGCATGAATGAAAAACACTCAGGTATAACATAAACATATTTCTGAATGAGAGTGATAAATAGAAAAATCTTAGCTTTTGTTACATATCCAAAATCTCAATGATTTTCAAGCAGCAGAAATATGAATAGAGCAACTACAATAACCATCATAATCAGATTTCTGAAAAACAGTAACAAAAAGAAGTACTAAAAGCAACCACAGAAAAATGACACATCACACATAAGAATTTCAAAAAAGAATCATAGCCAACTTCTTATCAACCATTATGCATGACAGAGGACAATGAAGCAATTCTTTAAAAGCATGGAAAACAAATGAACAAACAAAAATACAAAAATTCTATATCAGCTAAAATATTTTTCTAAGAATGAAAGCAAAATGAAATATTTCACACAAAATAAATACAAAGAGAATTCATCAATAGCAGACTACAATATAAAACATGTTAGAGGAAATTTCTCATGCAGAAACTCAATTTAGAAAGTTATACATAATCTGTAAGCTTGTAGAAAGTTGTGTTTCTAACATAGGTATACATACTTACTAATGAAACTATTAACTGATTATTTCAAAATAACTAACTAATATCCACAGAAGCAACTTCTCCATAATATGTTAGTTGTGACCCCATGAATTGTAGCCAACCAGGATCCTCTGTCCATTGAATTCTCCAGGCAAGAATACTGTAATGGATAGCCATTCCCTTTTCCAGGGGCTTTTCATGTCCCAGGGATCAAACCTGGGTCTCTTGCATTACAGGCAGATTCTTTACCACCTGAGTCACCAGGGAAGTTCCACTCCATAATGTAGTGTTTTAAAACTACTGCCATCTTTTATTTAAATATATATATATATATATATATATATATATATATATATATATATATTCTTCTATTCAATGGATAAGAAATGCAGACACTGTATTGAAGAGGTCAATTGCCCTTGCTCCATAGTGTCTGGGCCTTCAGCTCATAAAACTTGAAGCCTAGGTATAAAACAGGGGCTGGAGTTTGGTGTTAACTGGAGGCTTCTTCACTCATCTATCTGGCACCTGAGTTGGAAAGACCTAAGGAAAAAAGCTGTCAACCAGAGAACCTAGAGTTGACCTACTGGTATCTGGATGCTCATGGCATGGTGGTCTTAGGATAGTCAGATTACTATACTACATGATATCTCATGGCTCTCAATTTGAATATTCCAGTAGCTAAAGAAAAACTTGCCTTGCCTTCCATTACCTGTCTTCTGAGATCACACAGCATCACTTCCGCCGTGTCCTACTACAATCATAGCAGTTTAAAGTTGACCCAGGTCCAGTGTGAGGGGACATTGAATCTCTCAGAGAAGAATATTAAATATTTTGTAGTCATTTCTCAAAACATAACACCTAACTGTACTCTGATTAGCCATCATTTTCTATCACTATCTTTTTCCTTTTCTGGAACCACAAGAATTGTAATCTGCTGCTTCTCTCTGAATTTCTGCTCCAACACTCTCCTCATCCTATTTCCCAACCAGTTTCCTTTTCTTCTTGAATACAGCTCAAATGACTACCAATGGTCATTTGACATCTTAACAGGGCATACTACCTGCAATAAGAAAAATCATTTCTTCCATGCCTTTTTGAGAGGGTATATGGATGGCCAAGCATCATTTTAAAAAAGGCCTCTTCATGATTCAATGACTAACATTGAATTAGACAGGACCAGGAAAGGGTAATAGGAAATGGAGTGGAGGAATTTTATGGCTTCTCTTAATAGAGGGAATCTGTCTGATGTTTCTTGAAAGCCCTCCTGGAATGCTGATAGCCACACACTGTGGTAAGTGTTTTACCAAGGTCATAGAACTCTTAGTTTATGAGAGCAGATCACAAAGAAATAAAAGTCTGGTATAACAGAAAAAAAAAAAGGACTTTATTAACTAAAACTTTCAGTGATTTTTTTCCAAAATTCAAGTTGAGAATAAACTAGAAAAAAAAAGTTCCTTTCTTCTTGAAATGATACAATAAAAACTTTATTCTCCAAAAAATTTAATTGAAGTATGTTATTAAACATTTACCGTATAACAAAAACTACATAAATAGTTCATTTTTTCCATTCCATATGAAAAGCCCCCCAACACACACACAAACCTAAGAGGCAGGTATTATTATATCCATTTTCTAGATAACGTTACCGAGACTTAAGAATTTAAATAAATTAATTAATATAATATATCAATAAGGACAAGAAAAAGTAAGAGAGTTCCAGAAAAACATCTATTTCTGCTTTATTGACTATGCAAAAGCCTTTGACTGTGTGGATCACAATAAACTGTGGAAAATCCTGAGAGAGATTGGAATACCAGACCACCTGACCTGCCTCTTGAGAAATCTGTATGCAGGTCAGGAAGCAACAGTTAGAACTGGACATGGAATGACAGACTGGTTCCAATTAGGAAAAGGAGTACGTCAAGGCTGTATATTGTCACCCTGCTTATTTAACTTATATGCAGAGTACATCATGAGAAATGCTGGACTGGAAGAAACACAAGCTGGAATCAAGATTGGCAGGAGAAATATCAATAACCTCAGATATGCAGATGACACCACCCTTATGGCAGAAAGTGAAGAGGAACTAAAAAGCCTCTTGATGAAAGTGAAAGAGGAGAGTGAAAAAGTTGGCTTAAAGCTCAACATTCAGAAAATGAAGATCATGGCATCTGGTCCCATCACTTCATGGGAAATAGATGGGGAAACAGTGGAAACAGTGTCAGACTTTATTTTGGGGGGCTCCAAAATCACTGCAGATGGTGACTGCAGCCATGAAATTAAAAGATACTTACTCCTTGGAAGAAAAATTATGACCAACCTAGATAATATATTCAAAAGCAGAGACATTACTTTGCCGACTAAGGTCCGTCTAGTCAAGGCTATGGTTTTTCCTGTGGTCGTGTATGGATGTGAGATTCGGACTGTGAAGAAGGCTGAGTGCCAAAGAATTGATGCTTTTGAACTGTGGTGTTGAGAAGACTGGTGTTGAAGAGTCCCGTGGACTGCAAGGAGATCCAACTAGTCCATTCTGAAGGAGATCAGCCCTGGGATTTCTTTGGAAAAAATGATGCTAAAGCTGAAACTACAGTACTTTGACCACCTCATGTGAAGAGTTGACTCATTGGAAAAGAAATCAATGCTGGGAGTGATTGGGGGCAGGAGGAGAAGGGGACAACAGAGGATGAGATGGCTGGATGGCATCACTGACTCGATGATTGTGAATCTGAGTGAACTCCGGGAGTTGGTGATGGACAGGGAGGCCTGGCGTGCTGTGGCAGGGATCCCAAAGAGTTGGACATGACTGAGCGACTGAACTGAACTGAACTGAAGTGAATTGAAAGACAGAAGAAGAAATTAGACTTATATCTTATTCCAAAGTGGGAAAATTGTAAAAGGTGCCTGATTGTAGACCTTCTACCATACTAGTAGATAAGAAGTTTAAAGGCTAATTATAATTTTATTTGGATAAAGAGATGTGATTTTTCTTAAATGCAGATATGAAAGAGATCAAATAGACAGAATAAATATAAGGATTTTGAACTTCAAGGAGTTTAAGTAAATTACTAAGTGCATGCGTCTTGAACCATGGGCCACAACTAGACTTCAAGTCTCATTTCTCCCATGATGTGGCACTGTCACCTTTTTGCTTTGTCATAATGCAGCATTCATTTGGAATTCCTTTTTGAAACTCCTTTCATGACCACTGCATAACTTTTATATGACCTCTCTCCTCCACAGATTTTTTTTTTTTATTCTTTCACATAAAAGTGACTTTCTAAAAAAAAAAAAAAAAAAAAAAAGTGACTTTCTAGAGTGACTATTTGTTATAAGATCCAATAGTGTATTTACAGTAGCTTGATATATATCAACTAAGTATCAGAGTAACATCACTTTTGGTAATTTGGTATTTTCAAAATGAATACAATATTCTAAAGTAAAATAATAATAATAATAATAAATGATAAATTGTTAAAATAAATAAATTAATTAAATTAAATTTTAAAAAAGAAGATATGGAGACATTTTTTCAAAGAAGACATACAGATGGCCAACATGTACGTGAAAAGTTGCTCAGCATTACTAGTTATCAGGGAAACACAAATCAAAACCACAATGAGATATTGCCTCATACCTGTTAGAATGACTATTGTGGAAAAGATAAGAAGCAACAAGTGTTGTCAAGGATGGGGAGAAAAGGGTATTTGTGAATTGTTGGTGGGGAATGTAAACTACTGCAGCCACTATGAAAAACAGTATAAAAGTTTCTTAAAAGATTAAAAATAGAAGTGCCATATGATACAGTAATTTCATTCTGGATATTTATCTAAAGAAAACAAAAATACTACTTTGAAAAGATATATGCACCCCTGTGTAACTGGCAACATTATTTACAATGGCTAAGATATGAAAAGAACTTAAATGTCCATTGATTGATAGATGGATAAAGAAAATGTTTTATATATATATATATATGCGTGTGTGTGTGTGTGTGTGTGTGTGTGTGTGTGTATGCATATATATAATGGAATATTATTCAGCCATGAAAAAGAATGAAATCATGCCATTTACAGCAGCAGGGATTGAACTCGAGTACATATGCTAAGTGAAATTGCTCAGAGAGTAAACATCAATAATATACTATCTCACTTATATGTGGATTCTGAAAAACAGACAAATCAGCTTATGGATGTACAGAGCAGATTATTGATTGCCTGAAGTGGGAAGCAGGGGATGAGTGAAATAAGCGAAGGGTTTAAATAGATATAAAGGTACAAAATCTAAAACATAATTAGGTCAATATGACTATATAGCACTTATGAGTGCCCCTTGTATATGGAAGTTTATTAATGCAAACTAACAAGGAAATTGAAACAATCTTACATTGCTCATTTAAAAACTATAAAAAATTGTCCAAAGCATACTATCTAGTAATTTCTGAAAACAAAACCATTACTGCAAGAACAAAACATATTTGCTTAATTAATATTTGATATTTTTAGGTATTATTTATATTAAGTATGCCATCTATGGGGTCACTCAGAGTCGGACACAACTGAAGTGACTTAGCAGCAGCAGCAGCAGCAGCATGCTCTAATGTGCTGTTTTGTTCTCTTTGAACTGTGTTCAGTATTTATTTTAACCATTGAAACATACTACTGATCAAAAGAAATTAAGAACATTTTAATAGATATTACTTTGCCAGTGTTCTTTGCTTAAAGACTATAAAGGGCACACATTAATAGCAACTTTCATCTAGTGTAAACAATATGCCGCAAATGAATGATTTAAAATTATTTCAACAAACACGACTCAGAAAGACCTACCTATGAAAAGATTTTCCATAACATCATTTTAAGTATCTACTTAAAGTTACTCAGCGTTCCTCATCAAGATTTAATCAGATAAAACTAAAGTATCACATAAACATTTCTTCAGTTCAGTTCAGGTTCTCAGTCATGTCCAACTCTTTGTGATCCCATAAACTGCAGCACACCAGGCCTCCCTGTCCATCACCAACTCCCAGAGTTCACCCAAACCCATGTCCACTGAGTCGGTGATGCCATCCAACCATCTCATCCTCTGCCATCCCCTTCTCCTCCTGTCCCCAATCTTTCCCAGCATCAGGGTCTTTTCAAATGAGTCAGCTCTTTGCATCAGGTGGCCAAAGTATTGGAGTTTCAGCTTCATCATCAGTCCTCCCAATGAATATTCATGACTGATTTCCTTTAGGATGGACTGGTTGGATCCCCTTGCAGTCCAAGGGACTCTCGGTAGTCTTCTCCAGCACCACAGTTCAAAAGCATCAATTTTTCAGTGCTCAGCTTTCTTTATAGTCTAACTCTCACATCCATACATGACCACTGGAAAAACCATAGCCTTGACTAGATAGACCTTTGTTGATAAAGTAATGTCTCTGCTTTTCAATATGCTGTCTAGGTTGGTCATAACTTTCCTTCCAAGGAGTAAGCGTCTTTTAATTTCATGGCTGCAATCACCATCTGCAGTGATTTTGCAGCCGAGAAAAATAAATTCTGACACTGTTTCCACTGTTTCCCCTATTTCCCATGAAGTAATGGGACTGGATGCCATGATCTTAGTTTTCTGAATGTTGAGCTTTAGGCCAACATTTTCACTATCCTCTTTCAGTTTTATCAAGAGGCTGTTTAGTTCTTCTTCACTTCTGCCATAAGGGTAATGTCATCTACATATCTGAGGTTATTGTTATTTCTCCCAGCAATCTTGATTCAAGCTTATGCTTCTTCCAGTCCAGCGTTTCTCATGATGTACTCTGCATGTAAGTTAAATAAGCAGGGTGACAATAGACAGCCTTGATGTACTCCTTTTCCTATTTGGAACCAGTCTTGTTCCATGTCCAGTTCTAACTGATGCTTCCTGACCTTCATACAGGTTTCTCAAGAGGCAGGTCAGGTGGTCTGGTATTCCCATCTCTTTCAGAATTTTCCACAGTTTATTGTGATCCACACAGTCAAAGGCTTTGAGCTAGTCAATAAAGCAGAAGTAGAGGTTTACTGGAACTCCCTTGCTTTTTCGATGATCCAGCAGATGTTGGCAAGTTGATCTCTGCTTCCACTGCCTTTTCTAAAACCAGCTTGAACATCTGGAATTTCATGGCTCACTTATTGCTGAAGCCTGGCTTGGAGAATTTTAAACGTTACTTTACTAGCATGTGAGATGAGTGCAATACTAGGCACTACTAAAAACTTTTTGAAATATATTAGAATAAAATCTGCTATACACTTTCATCATTGCCTTAAACTGGAAAATAAATGATATAGACAATTTTTTTCCTAATTAAAAAACAAACAAAAAAAATGTTTTCTCACCAAATCTTCGTACATTGTGCTTCATTGTGTCTGACTCTTTGTGAACCGAAGAACTGTCGCCCACAAGGCTTCTCTGTCCATGGGATTCTCCCGGCAGGAATACTGAAGCGGGTTGCCAAGCCCTCCTCCAGGGCATCTTCCCAATTCAAAGATCGAACTCGCATCTCCTGCATTGCAGGCAGATTCTTAACCACTGAGTTAGTGGGAAGGCCAGCAAATGTTCAGAAACTCAACTGCTTTAATGTCAGATTAACAAAATCTATTATTTTTCAGACAAACATGATGTTTGCTAGAAAACAACACAATACTGTAACACAATTATCTTTCAAAAATATTTATTTTGGATTAATTAAGCATTTGCCAAATTCAAGTTTATTTTGTAATACACACACATACATAAAGAAGATTTGAAAATATTTCCATTAAAAGGTATTTTTGTAATCCAGAGAATACATTCTTTGCAATTCCTATGACTCAGACATTAACGTTTATTAGGAATACCACATCTATGCTTATCTCAAGAAACTTGGCAACCATAACATCTTTAATGGTGTTTATTTTTTTTTTTTATTTTTTTTCCTTTTCTTTCTTTTTTTTTTTCTTTTTTTTTTCTTTTTTTTTTTAGTTTTTTATTTTTTAAATTTTAAAATCTTTAATTCTTACATGCATTCCCAAACATGAACCCCCCTCCCACCTCCCCTCCCCATAACATCTTTCTGGGTCATCCCCATGCACCAGCCCCAAGCATGCTGCATCCTGCATCAAACATAGACTGGCGATTCAATTCACATGATAGTATACATGTTAGAATGTCATTCTCCCAAATCATCCCACCCTCTCCCTCTCCCTCTGAGTCCAAAAGTCCATTATACACATCTGTGTCTCTTTCCCTGTCTTGCATACAGGGTCGTCATTGCCATCTTCCTAAATTCCATATATATGTGTTAGTATACTGTATTGGTGTTTTTCTTTCTGGCTTACTTCACTCTGTATAATCGGCTCCAGTTTCATCCATCTCATCAGAACTGATTCAAATGAATTCTTTTTAACGGCTGAGTAATACTCCATTGTGTATATGTACCACAGCTTTCTTATCCATTCATCTGCTGATGGACATCTAGGTTGTTTCCATGTCCTGGCTATTATAAACAGTGCTGCGATGAACATTGGGGTACATGTGTCTCTTTCAATTCTGGTTTCCTCGGTGTGTATGCCCAGAAGTGGGATTGCTGGGTCATAAGGTAGAATGTAAGATCAGAAACTATAAAACTCCTAGAGGAGAACATAGGCAAAACACTCTCAGACATAATGGTGTTTAAATCATCCTCAAATCTGTATGCTTTTTTTTCTGTTCAATTTGATTGGTATCTTGTTACTTGATTCTATTTACATCTGGAACTCAATCACTTTGCATGGATTCTTTAAAATGAAGTTGAATAAGCACATCCTTTACTTTGCAACATATAGTAAATAGTCAAGAATTTGTTCTGTGGGAACATTATTGAAATTGTGGATGATGGGAATTTGAATTATGACACAATAGAAAACATAAAATAAATTAGTTATTTTGATAATCCATAGTTCTTTCCACTCTTCTCCAACATTCTAGCCCCTGTCTGCAAAAACAGACCGCTGCCTTCCTAATCATTTCCACCACCCAGACACCTTCATTATTACTACCGCCAGGGCCATTACAATAATGAAAGTTCTTAAAATAAAACTAGTAAATTAAATAGAGATGAAGGGGAAGTTTCCTATTTTTGTAAGCAAAGCATTTCAGTTCCTACAGAAATTCTTTTCCTGGATCCTTGCCTTTCAGACCTTGCCTAGATCCAGTCATTTTGATACCTAAATAGGATAACAGGTGTTTTCCTAACTAATTCATGTTTTTCCCCTAATAGGTGCCAACTTTTTAAGCGTATACTTTCTCAATTGTATGCATTGAAGACTACATTTTATATGTGACCATATTAATGGTAAATTAAGTATATTATTTCTGTAGGGATTTATAAAGAATGTATTAATCACATAACTCATTTCTTTAAAATGTAAGTAATCTGATCTATTAGTGGCTACCCAGGATGCCTAATTGAATAGATTTTATGGATTTATGAATCATTGAATATTTTAATTAAAATTGTCATGTGTATAGAAATATATCCATAGTTATTATACTTACATGAAAGATATTTTTTTTCATTCATGAAATAGTATTTCAAGGAATAAAGCATAATGTCTTACTGTAGTATAGAAAAAGGGAAGTGTATATTTTAATATTAAAATCAAAGGGGTATTCTCTGTTGAATAAGAAAGGAAGTATAAGAGATATTCTTTCTTGCATTTTAGCACAGCATCTTTCTTACAAAACATCTTTGACTACCTGTGATTTATGCAGCACAATAGCTTTCTTATGACACTTATGTTAATTTTTTCCCCTTTCCATTACCTGAACATATCAATATGTTTTCTTGTTGAAATAATTTGGACTAGCAATTTGCAAATTTCCTCTGACAGCCCTTAAGGTACAATGAATTTCTCAAATCAGTGGGAACCCTTGAAATGTGTTTTCAATATCCCTGCTGCAAATGAAACTAGCAAGCTACAAATGTGCAAATACACAGAAAATCAGAAAGAATAAATTTTTCACTTTTACAAGGAATCAGATGTTTCCTTAATTATTTGCAACCCTGGGCTATAAGGAAGTTTCTCATTTCAGAATTAGATTTTACAATCAGGTTTTGTTGTTGTTGTTGTTGTTTATATGCCTGTACTATATTTGATGAGTTTGAATCAGAAAAAAGAAAGAAAGAAAAGCTTGACCAAGAAATACATCACTCCTTTAAAGTTATTTTTATGGTATTTCCCATAAACAGAGTTATTTTAACATATAAAACTTTACTGAGTGCCCATGGACTAGGATAACAAAAAACTCTGGCCAATCTAAAATTTTGAGGGATGTTAAAGATTTTATTTTGTGATTTTGACCATTGCAAGTTCCGGTGGCAAGGTATCTAATATGCTACTGAAAATATTCCATATACTTTACATTTTTTGACTTTTATTATTATGATACATTTTATAATTTTGGGCCTTTAAATTCTTTTGTACTTTGCCCATTTTTTGATGATTGTGCTTTTTCCTGTGAGGCAGTATGGTGTGGTGATAAAACTATAGATCCTGAAATCAGACAATTGTGATATAAATCCCAATTCTTCCACTTACTAATTTGGGCGAGTGACTTGGTTTATGTTTTCAGTTTTTAAATGATGCATAGATTACATTTAGGGTTAGGAACATATAGAAGTAAATCCATGAGGTATCTTAATGTTTTAAATGCCTAAGCAGTTAATCTTCTCTTGCATAGCTTAATTCCAAAGGTCTTGAACTGTTAGGATGACTCCATTAAGACATCAGGACAGCAGGTGCTTTCTATCTCTCATCACTGCCACCCTCAAGGCTACATGGTAGTTTCTGGAGTTCCAACAATTATATCCTTATTTTAGGACGGAGAAAGCTGGAAAAAGGGAAGGACAACTAGCACAGCTTAGCCCAGTAGTTTGTTTCCTTTATGAGTCTTTATGTGATTTCCAACTCCCACTTACATCTCCTTGTTTCTCAACTGCTCAGTTGTGTCCAACTCTTTGAGACCCCATGGGCTGCAGCATGCCAGGCTTCTCCATCTCTTTCACCATATCCTGGAGCTTGCTCAAACTCATGTCCGTTCAGTAGGTAATGTTATCCAACCATCTTGTCTTCTGTTGTTCCCTTCTCCTCTTGTCTTCAATCTTTCCCAAGTTTTTTTCCAATGAGTCAGCTCATCATATCAGGTAGCCAAAGTATTGGATCTTCAACTTCAGCATCAGTCCTTTCAGTGAATTTCAGAGTTGATTTCCATAAGATTGACTGCTTTGATCTCCTTGCAGTCTAAGGGACTCTAAAGAGTCTTCCCCAACACCACACCTTGAAAGCATCAATTGTTAGGTGCTCAGCCTTCTATATGGCCCAACTCTCATATCCATACATGACTACTGGAAGAGCCATAGCTTTGACTAGATGGACCCTTGTCAGCAAAGTGATATCTGCTTTTTAATATGCTGTCTAAGTTTGTCATTGCTTTTCTTCCAAGGAGCAAGTGTCTTTTAATTTCATGGCTGAAGTCACCATCTGCAGTGATTTTGGAGCCCAATAAAATAAAGTCTGTCACCCAAACTTATTCACTTTGCCGTGGTCAGCTACTATTCCATTTAGTATCACTGATTGACCACCTCAAACTAACTGAAAAAAAAATATTTTATTAAATTGAAAGCTTTCATCAGTTAAGGATTTAGAAAAGCTATGGGAAAGTGGCTTGTGTCTGTTCCATGATGCTTGGGGCTCAGTTTGGAAGACTCAAAATCCAAGAGTAACTTGATGACTCTGGGCTTGTACAATTGAAGAAAACTTATTGACATGTCTGGAAGCTGATACCCACTGTTTACTGAGACCTCAACTAGGACTTCTAGACAACATCAAGATGACATTTGTGTTACTCCACAAGGTTCTTGGGCCTCCACAGAAGAGGGGCTGGATTCCAAGAGAAAACATTCAGCATAAGATAGGCTGAAGCTACATGCTCTTTTCTAACCTAGTTTTGAGTAGCACACATGTCATTTTAACACAATCTTGTTCTGCAAACATACTAAAACTTTCCTTCTTAGTAAAGAGAAGAATTTTTTAGACTCTACTCTTAATAGGGTTTGTAGAAAAATCTTTGTTGTGAAAGCTATATTAAGTCATCTTTGGAAAATTCAATTATCTGCCTATAAAGGCAGATTTATTTATCTATAAAAATAGCTGAAAATCTAACTCTTTATCAGGGTGCATTTTACCCCTATAGAAAATTGTGATTTGGCTGCTTCTAAGAAGGAGAGAAAGGATATTCACCTGTCTTTGATAGACCTCTATTGACCCATTTGCTAAATAAGTGATATAGTAGTGTATGGCTCTAAAGTTATGATCAGGTGAAATAATGCCAGCTATAGTTTTGGGAATATTATAGAGTAATACAGTAATTAAGAGGGTTTTCCACAACATGTTTTACCTTGATGTGGATAACATGGCTCTTTGGTGACACATTGACTTTTTACTTCCATGAACATCTTCCAACTTATTATCAAAACTTATTCTCAAACTTTCTATACTACATCTCACATAGACAATGACATTTTCTAGAAACTGGCATGTCAAATGTAGCTCATGGCCTGAGGAGACAGAACAAAGAGCTCTGCATCATTTGGGCCCAATAGTGTTCACCTGTTTGCTGAGGAAATCAGTGTCTTTACTCACCTTTAACACACTCACTACCATTATCAATTTTTCTTGGGCCAAGAACCTCTATTCTATAAAATACTTATGTAGTGTTCTCTTTTATCTCCAAGTCAGTGAGCTACTTCAATTATAAAAGATACAAAGTTTATTAGGAATTTATATAACAGCATCACTTTCTCTGCCACAGCATTCTTCCTTGATAATGACATTGTTGTTGTTGTTTTGTAGTCACTAAGCCATGCCTGACTCTTTCTGACCCCATGGACTGTAGCCTGGCAGGCTCCTCTGTCCATGGGATTTCCCAGGCAAGAATACTGCAGTAGATTGTCATTTTCTTCTCCAGGGCATCTTCCTAACACAGGGATCGAACCTGCATCTCCTGCTTTGGCAGGCAGATTCTTTACGGCTGAACCACCATGTTTCTGAGAATTGAAATTGAGGTTCAAACAAGGAGACTCAGTAGAGAAGAGACATCTGAATGTTTAGCTCTATTGAAGAGATTCAGAACAAGTACTTCTGGCCAGTAACTACAGTTTTCTATGATTTGCTTTGTTATTGTTTGGTCACTAAGTCATGTCTGACTCTTTCAACTCCATGGACAGCAGCACTCCAGGTTGTGTCCTTCACTATCTCCTGGAGTTTGCTCAGACTCATGTCCATTGAGTCAATGATTCCATATAATCGTTTCATCATCTGTCTACCCTTTTTCCTCCTGCCCTTAACCTGTCCTCAACCTTTCCCTCCATCTTTCTCAATCAGAGTCTTTTCCAAAGAGTTGTTCCTTTGCATCAGGTGGCCAAACTATTGGAGCTTCAGTTTGAGCATCAGTACTTCCAATAAATATTCAGGATTGATTTCCTTTAGGATTGACTGGTCTAGTAGCTGAGCTGTGCTTATTAACTGCATTCCTTGGTACAGCACATGTGAGTCCAAATGAAGTCATAAGGTATGTCATCTGTAGGTGTCTGATTATTACAGTGCAAGTGGTAGGGTTTGTGCTCATGCATATTTATTTGTTCTTTTCATCTTTTTCAATTCATGCCATTCCTTTTCCCTTATCCAGATGATTTATTCTCTTTCACTTCACATGACTTTCTACTCATACACCCTCCATGAATTCCTTCTTTTTCTTACAAGCTACATGCTTACTCTCTATGCTTAACACATCCTATGAGGTTCAACTATTCTATTTTTTATCATCTTCAGAAGAATTGAACATTCTTCAATAACAAAAAAAATTGTGCTTCAGTAATAGAATTGTTTGAAACTATGGTTACATTTAACAGAAGAGAATGCAGGCAGCATGAGGACTGTGAAATACAGATAGCCCATACCTCACAGTGAAACTCAACAATACTGATCCTGTTTCATTGGCCATTTTAAATCCCATGAAATTACTTTTCAGTAACTAGTTGTAAGATAATTTGTGTACTTACTACAAGGGCACTTCTCTGGTTCATTGATGAACGGTGCCTTTAAAGGTTTTTACTTGCCCTTTTGTGATGTTTGAATGAGGATTCAGGCATCTTCTCAGATCATTAGACTTTAGTGGAAGACTTCCAGTAGCGCTTAGCAGAAGGTTAATGTGCAGGAAGATACAACAGGAAATATAAACCTCTCTTTTTTTCCCAGACAATTCACTTATTTATATGCATTTATTGACTACTATATGACCCAAGTACTGTTGAAGGTGATGCAGATAGAGAAGTAAACCTGTGCTGAATAGAGAGAGACAGTTCGTGGCATCCTTGAAATATGCTTCTCAGATCTCACCCAGGATTCTTTTTGCCTGAAGTGTAATTGGTAACCAGTGGAGTTGTTGCGTTCTGAAATCTATCACTGGGTTTGTGATATATGAGGACATGCTGACTGCATTTTCGTGTCAATGACTGAGTGAGGCTGGGATGCACAGGCTCATGCATTCCTAGTAGCTTTGATATTGCTCTCATGGGACAACTTGGCTCAAGGACCCTACAGTAGCCTAGCCAAATTCTCTTAGGTCTGTATAGAAATCTCAAATATTTCACCCCTACCTTCCTCCTTGTCCTTCTCCCTACTTCCCTCTCCCCTCCTTTCCTTCCTTCTTCCCTTCTTTCCTTGCTTCCTTCTTTCCTTCCTTCTTTACCTCTTTCCTATACCCGGAGCCAACTGACATTAGGATCTAACAACTTTTCAGACTTCACCAGATTAACTTTTCCTCACAGGCATTGTCCTTTACAGAAATGACTAATTTCATTCTTTTGTCTATATCTCAGAGGAACAAAACTAACCCACAGAACAACAGCAAAGAAGTAGTAACAGGCAACTGCTATGGAGAAAAAGTAAAGCAAGCAAACAGAGATTATGTTGTACAATGTAAGTATAACTGCTATTTTTAACATATTTAGTCATAGGTTTTGGAAACTGAAGGAAAATTACAGTAACCCCAAGGTATTTGCGGTTTTGCTTTCTGACGTTCAGTTACACACAATCAACAGTGGTCCGAAAATATTAAATGGAACATTCTAGAAAGAAAAAACCAGAAGTTTAAAACTGCATGCAGTTCAGAGTAGTGTGATGAAATCTCCTGCTCAGTCCCTTAATGGATGTGAATCTTCCTGTTGTCCAGTGTATCATGCCCCTTAGTCACCTTGTAGTCTATAAGCTTTCTGCTATCAGGTTGACTGACTCAGTTGCAATGCTGCCGTCAATTAGATTTATTTTACTTAACAATAGCCATAAATGCTCAAGTAGTAATCACAGCAATTTGAATATTTGAAGAGAAGCTGGAAAGAAAGCCTAAAGCTCCTTTAAGTTAAAAGGCGAAATTTCTTAGTAAGGAAAGGAAAAAATCATATGCTGAGGTTGCTTAGACCTACAGTAAGAATTAATTTTCTGTCCATGAAATTGCAAAAACAAAAATAGAAATGTGTGCTCGTTTTGTTGTCACACGTCGAACTGCAAAGTTATGGTCACAATGCATGATAAGTACTTGGTTAAGATGGAAAAGGAATTAAATTTATACAATAAGATAATTTGCAAAAGGCACATGAACACACAGAGAGACATCACATTTACAGAATGTTTATTACAGTATATCATTATAATTGTTTTATTTTAATAATAGCTACCATTGTTAATCAGCCCTGTGATTTCTTTGGAAGGAATGATGCTAAAGCTGAAACTCCAGTACTTAGGCCACCTCATGTGAAGAGTTGACTCATTGGAAAAGACTCTGATGCTGGGAGGGATTGGGGGCAGGAGGAGAAGGGGATGACAGAGGACGAGATGGCTAGATGGCATCACCGACTCAATGGACATGAGTCTGAATGAACTCTGGGCTCTGGTGATGGACAGGGAGACCTGGCATGCTGTGATTTATGGGCTCGCAAAGAGTCAGACAGGACTGAGCGACTGAACTGAACTGAACCACTGTTAATATCTTACTGTAACTAATTTATGAATTAGGCTTTATCATAGCAATTTGTGAAGAGGGGAAAGCATCATATTTATACAATATAGCAATATTTTTCCCTTAAGAATGGACATTTTTAACATTAAAAACATTATAAGCATGTATGAAAGTGAAAGTTGCTTCAGTCAGTTCAGTTCAGTTCAGTTCAGTCCAAGGGACTCTCAAGAGTCTTCTCCAACACCACAGTTCAAAAGCATCAATTCTTCTGCACTCAGCTTTCTTGACAGTCCAACTCTCACATCCATATATGACTACTGGAAAAACAATAGCCTTAACTAGACAGACCTTTGTTGGCAAAGTAATGTCTCTGCTTTTGAATATGCTATCTAGGTTGGTCATAACTTTTCTTCCAAAGAGTAAGTGTCTTTTAATTTCATGGCACAGTCACAATCGGCAGTGATTTCGGAGTCCCAAAAAATAAAGTCTGACACTGTTTCCACTGTTCCCCCATCTATTTTCCATGAAATGATGGGGCCAGATGCCATGATCTTCGTTTTTTGAATGTTTAGCCTTAAGCCAACTTTTTCACTCCTTTTTCACTTTCATCAAGAGGCTTTTTAGTTCTTCTTCACTTTCTGACATAAGGGTGGTGTCATCTGCATATCTGCAAATGTTACTGATATTTCTCCTGGTAATCTTGATTCCAGCTTATACTTCTTCCAGCCCAGCGTTTCTCATGATGTACTCTGCATAGAAGTTAAATAAGCAGGGTGACAATATACACCTTGGCACACTTCTTTTCCTATTTGAAACCAGTCTGTTGTTCCATGTCCAGTTCTAACTGTTGCTTCCTGACTTGCATATAGGTTTCTCAAGAGGCAGGTAAGGTGGTCTGGTATTCCCATCTCTTTCAGAATTTTTTACAGTTTATTTTGATCTACACAGTCAAAGGCTTTGGCATAGTCAATAAAACAGAAATAGATGTTTTTCTGGAACTCTCTTGTTTTTTTTTCCATGACCTAGCAGATGTTGGTAATTTGATCTCTGGTTCCTCTGCCTTTTCTAAAACCAGCATGAACATCAGGAAGTTCACGGTTCATGTATTGCTGAAGCCTGGCTTGGAGAATTTTGAGCATTATTACTAGCGTGTGAGATGACTGAAATTGTGCAGTAGTTTGAGCATTCTTTGGCATTGTTTCTTTGGGATTGGAATGAAAACTGAACTTTTCCAGTCCTATGGCCACTGCTAAGTTTTCAAAATTTGCTCTCATACTGAGTGCAGCACTTTCACAGCATCATCTTTCAGGATTTGGAATAGCTCAACTGGAATTCCAACACCTCCACTGTCTTTGTTCATAGTGATGCTTCCTAAGGGCCACTTGACTTCACATTCCAGGATGTCTGGCTCTAGGTGAGTGATCACACCATCGTGCTTATCTTGGTCATGAATACCTTTTTTGTACAGTTCTTTTGTGTATTCCTGCCACCTCTTCTTAACATCTTCTGCTTCTGTTAGGTCCATACCATTTCTGTCCTTTACTGAGCCTATCTTTGCATGAAATATTCCCTTGGTATCTCTAATTTTCTTGAAGAGACCCCTAGTCTTTCCCATTTTGTTGTTTGCCTCTATTTCTTTTCATTGATCACTGAGGAAGGCTTTCTTATCTCTTCTTGCTATTCTTTGGAACTATGCATTCACATGCTTATATCTTTCCTTTTCTCCTTTGCCTTTTGCTTCTCTTCTTTTCACAGCTATTTGCAAGTCCTCCTCAGACAGCCATTTTGCTTTTTTTGCATTTCTTTTCCATGGGAATGGTCTTGATCCCTGTCTCCTGTACAATGTCACGAACCTCATTCCATAGTTCATCAGGCACTTTATCTATCAGATCTAGTCCCTTAAATCTGTTTCTCATTTCCACTGTATAATAATAAGGGATTTGATTTAGGTCATATCTGAGTGGTCTAGTGGTTTTCCCTGCTTTCTTCAATTTAAGTATGAATTTGGCAATAAGAAGTTCATGATCTGAGCCACAGTCAGCTCCCAGTCTTTTTTTGGCTGACTGTATAGAGCTTCTCCATCTTTGGCTGCAAAGAATATAATCAACCTATTTTGGTGTTGACCATCTGGTGATGTCCACGTTTAGAGTCTTCTCTTGTGTTGTTGGAAGAGGGTGTTTGCTATGACCAATGCATTTTCTTGGCAAAACTCTATTAGTCTTTGTGCTGCTTCATTCTGCATTCCAAGGCCAAATTTGCCTGTTACTCTGGGTGTTTCTTAACTTCTTACTTTTTCATTCCAGTCCCCTATAATGAAAAGGACATCTTTTTTGAGTGTTAGTTCTCAAAGGTCTTGTAGGTCTTCATAGAATCGTTCAACTTCAGCTTCTTCAGCATTACTGGTTGGGGCATAGACTTGGATAACTGTGATATTGAATGGTTTGCCTTGAGAACAAACAGAGATCATTCTGTCATTTTTGAGATTGCATCCAAGTACTGCATTTCGGACTCTTTTGTTGACCATGATGGCTATTCCATTTCTTCTGAGGGATTCCTGCCCGCAGTAGTAGATGTAATGGTCATCTGAGTTAAATTCACCCATTCCAGTCCATTTTAGTTCACTGATTCCTAGAATGTTGGTATTCACTATTGCCATCTCTTGTTTGACCACTTCCAATTTGCCTTGATTCATGGACCTGACATTCCAGGTTCCTATGCAATATTGCTCTTCACAGCATCGGACCTTGCTTCTATCACCAGTCACATCCACAACTGGGTATTGTTTTTGCTTTGGCTCCATCCCTTCATTCTTTCTGGAGTTATTTCTCCAGTGATCTACAGTAGCATATTGGGCACCTAATGACCTGGGGAGTTCCTCTTTCAATATCCTATCATTTTGCCTTTTCATACTGTTCATGGGGTTCTCAAGGCAAGAATACTGAAGTGGTTTGCCATTCCATTCTCCAGTAGAACACATTCTGTCAGACTTCTCTACCATGACCCGCCTGTCTTGGGTGGCCCCACAGGCCACCAAGTTTCATTGAGTTAGAGAAGGCTGTGGTCCTAGTGTGATTAGACTGACTAGTTTTCTGTGAGTATGGTTCCAGTGTGTCTGCCCTCTGATGCCCTCTTGCAACACCTACCATCTTACTTGAGTTTCTCTTACCTTGGGCGTGGGATATCTCTTCACGGCAGCTTCAGCAAAGTGCAGCCGATGCTCCTTACCTTGGACAAGGGGTATCTCCTCACCACTGACCCTCCTGAACTTGAACATGGAATAGCTCCTCTAGGCACTCCTATACCCACACTGTCACTACTCCTTGGACATGGAGTTGCTCTTCCTGGCTCCCCCCGCTGGCTTCGAGCATGAGATAACTCCTCTCGGCTGCTGCCCCACACCTCGGAAGTGGGGATCTCTTCCTGGCCGCTGCCTCTGACCTCGGTCGTGGGGGAGCTCGTCTTGGCTGCCACCCCTCAGGCATGGGGTCCTCCCGGCTTCTGCCCCTGACCTCGGATGTGGGGTAGCTCCTCTCAGCCACGCTATGTGCACCGTCATGTCTAACTCTTTGTGACCCCCATGGACTATACAGTCCATGGAATTCTCCAGGCCAGACTACTAGAGTGGGTAGCCTTTCCCTTCTCCAGGGGATCTTCCCAACCCAGAGACTGAACCCAGGTCTCCCTCACTGAGGGTAGATTCTTTACCAGCTGAGCCACAAGGGAAGCCCATGTATGGACATTGATTTTATTTATTTATTTATTTTTTGGATCTGTTAAGTCCTAAAACTTTGCTGCTAAGCTGTTAAGTCGCTTCAGTCGTGTCTGACCCTGTACAACCCCATAGATGGCAGCCCACCAGGCTCCCCCATCCCTGGTATTCTCCAGGTAAGAACACTGGAGTGTGTTGCCATTTCCTTCTCCAATGCATGAAAGTGAAAAATGAAAGTGAAGTCACTCAGTGGTGTCTGACTCTTATCCACCCCATGGACTGCAGCCTTCCATGCCCCTCCATCCATGGGATTTTCCAGAAATAAAACATAGGGAAAACTTGCCTTGACATAGTTCTTGACAATGGAAACATAAAATGACTTTGCAGATGTCTGATATTTTCAAATTTGTTTGAGTTAATCAAAGATGATTATAGTGAATAACCCAGATTTAAAATAGGTTAAAGTTGTCTAAAAAAAGAAGACAAGGACTCTCCCTGAGGAGGGAGACTCTCCAATTGGCATTGAAGAAGACACCTATTGTAAAGTTCTTCATCAACAAGGAGATGGCTGTGGCCAACAACCCAAGGAAGCTTTAGAGCCTTTGAGGAGAATGCACATCAGCAGATACCTTGATTGCAGCCTTCAGATGCCCTGAGAGAGACTCCAAGTGAACTATACCTGGATCCTTGACCAATGGAGACTAAAAGTAAAAATATGAGATATTTTAACCCAGTAAATTCACGGCAATTTGTTATGGAGCAATAGAATGGGATGGGGAGGGATGTGGGAGGGGGGTTCAGTATAGGGAACACATGTACACCCATGGCTGATTCATATGTATGTCAAAAACCACTACAATATTGTAAAGTAATTAGCCTCCAATTAAAATAAATAAATAAATAAATAAATAAAAGAAAACTAATGCAATACCCAAGAGTACAGGAGGATTTAAAGAAAAATAGAGTGAGTGATAATCGCTCAGTTGTGTCTGACTCTTTGTGACCCCCCCATGGACTGTAGCCTGACAGGCCCCTTTGTCCATGGAATTCTCCAGGCAAGAATACTGAAGTGGGCTGCCATTTCTCTCTCCACAGGATCTTCCTGAATCAGGAATTGAACACAGGTTTCCTGCACTGCAGGCAGATTCTTTACCATCTGAGTCACTGGGGATGCTTACTATTAAAAGACATTTCTAAGTATAAACACAGGTAACTTAAAAAGTATCAGCAGATACACGCTTGACTTTATATTATAATCTATAGACAATACATTAGAATATATAATGAATCCATACACCTTTTCAAAAGAAATACCAGAGACAGAAGCAGCAGTAAATTTATAAATGGCAATCATCAATCAGATGAAATAATTTAGATGAAGCTTATCTCTCTCAAAGAGATGGGGACTGAGCAAGTGATCAGGAGAAATAAATGCCTTTTATAAACCAAGTCAATAGTCAAAAATTTTCTCTCTGAAAAAACTGTGTTCCATGAATTATTAAACTGTTATTTTAGAAAAAAATATCTGGAATGGTGGCAATCCTATATATATTATACAATTTGGACAAAGAGTAAAAACTGAAAGTTAAACTCATTACCTTGTATAATTTGCCCTAAGGATGTGAAAGTGGGTTGGTATTTTTTTTTAATTGTCACTGTGAATCACCTTATTAACTGATTAAAGACAAAAAGAAAAACTCTCAGTAGATCCAGAAAAAATATATCTAATAGAAACATAGCAATTATGATAAATCCTAGCAACTTGATAAACGTCTCTGCCAAGAATCAAAGCAACACCATACTTGAGAGGAAAAAATATAGCCAATTCTTTTACTGTAAGCAAAATGCCATCTTGCTCACTAATATAGCTCATAATCAGTATGGTACTTGATGTTCTAGCCAAAGAAATGTAATAAAGAATTTAAGGGAAAAAAATGGAAAATTAAAAAAAAATGTACTTTTCTTAAAAGTCACATAATAATGGCAAAAATCCAAGAAAATAATATTAACTCCTCCACAGCTAGGAAGTACTTAGCAGAGTAACTGTGTCAAAATATGAAAATCATGGCATTCAAATGAATCAGCAATAACAAATAATTGCTCTATACAAAAGCAAGTGTCATTGAACCTGATAAGCAAATCAACATGTTATATGAAGCTACAAAAAATCTTCAAAATTTAATGGAGAAATTAGCTAAATCTCACTGCATATAAAATTTTAAAGTCTCTATGATTTCATTAACATAATGAGTAATCTAAAACTGTTAAAAAAAAAAAAACCTGAAAAGATATTCACATATAGGACAAAAATGGCCAATTTAAATACAGAATTAAAAACTAGTAACTATATACTCTCCTAGCCCCCCAAAATATATAGCCTATTAAAAGAAAATACAACAAAAACCAAGCATCATAAAGATCATCAAAGTAAGGGAAAAACAAAGGCTAGTGAGCATACTTATTTATCTATAATCCTAGCAATGTTTTATTCTATTAAATTAAATACATATTTATCTATAATCCTGGGAATATTTTATTCTATTAAGTTAACAAATACTTGATACCCTCAAAATCCCATGTATTGTCCAGGATGTAGGAAAACAGAAAAGTAATGATAAACTGCTAGTGGGATTGTACATTTTCTATTTATTTAAGAGAAAATTTCTTTAATATAATGTAGTACTTAAAATATTGGAAGTTGCTGTATAACATAGGGAGTTCAACTTGGTGCTCTGTGATGACCTAGATGGCTGGGATAAAGGGGTGGGAGGGAAGCTAAAGAGGGAGGGGATATATGTATACTTATGGCTGATCTATATTGTTTTATGGCAGAAAACAACACGATGCTATGAAGTAATTATCCTCTAATTATAAAGTTTAAAAATTAAGTGTTCATTCCTTATCCTCATCAACAGCATCTGAGGAAACAAATATTCCATGCTGCTGCTGCTTCAGTCTTGTCCAACTGTGTGACCCCAGAGATGGCAGCCCACCAGGCTCCTCCATCCATGGAATTCTCCAGGCAAGAACACTGGAGTGGGTTGTCATTTCCTTCTCCAATGCATGAAAGTGAAAAGGGAAAGTGAAGTCGCTCAGTCATGTCCTACTCTTAGTGACCCCATGGACTGCAGCCTACCAGGCTCCTCCATCCATGGGATTTTCCAGGCAAGAGTTACTAGAGTGGGGTGCCATTTCCTTCTCCAAATATTCCATGTATCATTGTCTAAAAAAGCAAATTTGGAAGAATTCTTGTAAGAAATGGAGAGGAATAGAGTAGGAAAAATACATAAATGATAATCCCATAATGTATATGTGGATTATCTATTCTACCTTGATGTTTTTGTAGATAATTAATGTATTTCATAATATGCTTAAAGTAAATAATAATAAAGGACATGTAATGAATTTAAGAAGCCCTACATATAAGCAACAATCTGAATAATTTATCTATGAATGAAAGGCTGAATGGCTTCAAGAAACTTCAACCCCAAAATTCTCAAATAAATGAAACACAAATTTCCTTCAAAAAAATGAGCACCCAAGCTAGAAATAATAGGAACTGCATGTTATTATAGTACATCAAGTGATATGTGAGACTATCATCAGAACGTGAAGAAATCAAATTTAAGTTAGATTTGCTGAGGAAGAGTGAAGGAGGTAAAACTCAAGCTGAATTTTAAAAGATAATAATAAGATCACATCACTCAAGATCAGTAACTGGAAGGAGAACAAAGCTCTAAATGAAACCTATAGTAAAACTAATTTTAAGGCATACAAGAATAGAAGCAGATACTTGAAAGAAGCAAAAAAGTACACACTCATTAATTCTTTGCCTGGCCATGTAACAGGCATTTTGTATATAATTGTTTTCCTACAAAATTCTCATAAACAGATGTTATGTCAACATAAAGAAATTAAGCTTCAGTCTCAGTCGTGTCTGACTCTTTGCAACCCCATGAATCACAGCACGCCAGGCCTCCCTGTCCATCACCATCTCCTGGAGTTCACCCAGACTCACGTCCATCGAGCCTGTGATGCCATTCAGCCATCTCATCCTCTGTCGTCCCCTTCTCCTCCTGCCCCCAATCCCTCCCAGCATCACAGTCTTTTCCAATGAGTCAACACTTCGCATGAGGTGGCCAAAGTACTGGAGCTTCAGCTTTAGCATCATTCCTTCCAAAGAAATCCCAGGGTTGATCTCCTTCAGAATGGACTGGTTGGACCTCCTTGCAGTTCAAGGGACTCTCAAGAGTCTTCTCCAACGCCACAGTTCAAAAGCATCAATTCTTTGGCGCTCAGCCTTCTTCACAGTCCAACTCTCACATCCATACATGACCACAGGAAAAATCATAGCCTTGACTAGATGGACCTTAGTCGGCAAAGTAATGTCTCCGCTTTTGAATATACTATCTAGGTTGGCCATAACTTTTCTTCCAAGGAGTAAGCGTCTTTTAATTTCATGGCTGCAGTCACCATCTGCATTGATTTTGGAGCCCTAAAAAATAAAGTCTGACACTGTTTCCACCGTTTACCTATCTATTTCCCATGAAGTGATGGGACCAGATGCCATGATCTTCATTTTCTGAATGTTGAGCTTTAAGCCAACTTTTTCACTCCCCTCTTTCACTTTCATCAAGAGGCTTTTTAGTTCTGCTTCACTTTCTGCCATAAGGGTGGTGTCATCTGCATATCTGAGGTTATTGATATTTCTCCTGCCAATCTTGATTCCAGCTTGTGTTTATTCCAGTCCAGAGTTTCTCATGATATACTCTGCATAGAAGTTAAATAAGCAGGGTGACAATATACAGCCTTGACATACTCCTTTTCCTATTTGGAACCAGTCTGTTGTTCCATGTCCAGTCCTAACTGTTGCTTCCTGACCTGCATACAGTTTTCTCAAGAGGCAGGTCAGGTGGTCTGGTATTCCCATCTCTCTCAGAATTTTCCACAGTTTATTGTGATCCACACAGTCAAAGGCTTTGGCATAGTCAATAAAGCAGAAATAGATGTTTTTCTGGAACTCTCTTGTTTTCCTGATGATCCAGCAGATGTTGGCAATTTGATCTCTGGTTCCTCTGCCTTTTCTAAAACCATCTTGAACATCTGGGATTTCACAGTTCACATATTGCTGAAGCCTGGACTGGAGGATTTTGAGCATTACTTTACTAGCATGTGAGATGAGTGCAATTGTGCGATAGTTTGAGCATTCTTTTGCATTGCCTTTCTTTGGAATTTGAATGAAAACTGACCATTTCCAGTCCTGTGGCCACTGCTGAGGTTTCCACATTTGCTGGCATATTGCGTGTAGCACTTTCACATCATCATCTTTCAGGATTTGAAACAGCTCAACTGGAATTCCATCACCTCCACTAGCTTTGTTCATAGTGATGCTTTCTAAGGCCCACTTGACTTCACATTCCAAGATGTCTGGCTCTAGATTAGTGATCACATCATCATGATTATCTGGGTCATGAAGATCTTTTTTGTACAGTTCTTCCGTGTATTCTTGCCACCTCTTCTTAATATCTTCTGCTTCTGTTAGGTCCAGACCATTTCTGTCCTTTATCAAGCCCATCTTTGCATGAAATGTTCCCTTGGTATCTCTAATTTTCTTGCAGAGATCTCTAGTCTTTCCCATTCTGCTGTTTTCCTCTATTTCTTTGCATTGATCACTGAAGAAGGATTTCTTATCTCTCCTTGCTATTCTTTGGAACTCTGCATTCAGATGCTTATATTAAAATTGTAAAATAAGTTACTCTTGATAGAAGCATGCAAGTAAGACTTTCCTGAATATAAAATTCCTCTATAATAACTAAACTTGATGAACATTGCAAGTGTGGCCTCACAGAAGACAATAAAGAACGATTCTCAAAAGAATTGTAGATACAACAGAGGAGTGAAATGAACATTAAATAATTGGAGGAGTGATGAAAGGCATTTATAGTATTGTAGAAATAGGGAGGAAATTAGTATGTGTTCAGTTTTAAAATAATTGAAAAGTGAGGAACAAGGGATAAGTGTGCTTTTCTGAGTAATTTCACTATGAAAGAAAGAAAATGAGAGAATGTTTATTAAAAATAATATGGAATTTTCACCTGAATACATGTTACAGGTATTTAAAATATTGTGATACTGTGATCAGTCTTTATCATACTGGAGGTCACAACCAGTGAAATAAGGAAAGATCTTTCTATAAAAGGTGGTTTAAAATTCAGAATAGGAAGGCAATGAATAAAAGTGTATTTCTATATAAAACATAATTGGACAAGTTAAAATAACACAATTTTGCTATGCTGTTTATGAGAACCAAGTTCTATATATGAGAAAAAACAATTAGGAAAAAAGATAATATTTTAATAGCATAAGAAAGATAAAATAAAATGCATGGCAATAAATCTAACATAGCAGTAATATTAGCCCTCCCCTAAGAATAACAAAATGAGAATAACATTAATTAAAGAAGACCTAAATAAATAAATTATTCCAAGTTCAAGGTTTGGAAAAATCAATATTGTAAACATGTAAATTCTCTCCTAATTAATATATTGATTCAAAGCAGTGCCAATAAAAATCCCAGCAGGTGTCTTAGCAAAGCTTGATTAGCTGTTTTTAAAATTACATGAAAAATAAGTCAAAAAGAGATTGGGCAATCTTGCTAAAGCATAAACAAATTCTGAAGAACTTTTATTCTCAGATATAAAGGTGAATTATAAATATATAATAAATATGACAGCATACAATTGTAACCAAGCAAGATCCTATAGTGCCTTCTCAGGACATAATCCATATCCCACCAAGTCCTCCTCTCGCTCTTATTTAAAAACTTTGGCCTCCTAGGCTTTCCTCAAGTTCCAAAGAATAAATTTAATCAGAGAAGTGAGAAAATTCAGAAGCAAAGGAAAACAGGGCTTCCCTGGTAGCTCCATCTGCAACACAGGAGACTGTGGTTTGACTCCTAGATTGGCAAGATCAGCTGGAGAAGGGATAGGTTATGCACTCCAGTATTCTTTGGCTTCCCTGGTGGCTCAGATAAAAAATCTTAGCTTGCAATGCAGGAGACCTAGTTTTGATCCCTGGGTTGGGAAGATCCTCTTCAGAAAGGAGCAGCTGCCCGCTTCAGTATTCTTGCCTAGAGAATTGCCACGGACAGAGGAACCTGATGGGCTATAGTCCATGGGGTTGCAAAGAGTCAGACTCAACTGAACATCTTTCAGTCACTTCACAAGACAAAATGATAATAGTTTATAATACTATAGCATAATATAATATTATACAATTATTAATCAATTGTTAATTAATATTATCATGCATTAGTAATATGTTAATTTATAATATAATTATCAGTTCAGTTCAGTTCAGTCACTCAATCGTATCTGACTGTTTGTGACCCCATGAACCGCAGCACACCAGGCCTCCCTGTCCATCACCAACTCCCAGAGTGCACCCAAACCCATGTCCATTGAGTCGGTGATGCCATCCAACCATCTCATCCTCTGTTGTCCCCTTCTCCTCCTGCCCTCAATCTTTCCCAGCATCAGGGTCTTTTCAAATGAGTCAGCTCTTCTCATCAGGTGGCCAAAGTATTGGAGTTTCAGCTTCAACATCAACCCCTCCAATGAACACCCAGGACTGATCTCCTTTAGGATGGACTGGTTGGATCTCCTTGAAGTCCAAGGGACTATTGAGAGTCTTCTCCAACACCACAGTTCAAAAGCATCAATTCTTCAGTGTTCAGTCTTCTTTACAGTCCAACTCTAGCATCCATACATGACCACTGGAAAAACCACAGCCTTGACTAGATGGACCTTTGTTGGCAAAGTAATGTCTCTGCTTTTTAATTTGCTGCCTAGTTTGGTCATAACTTTCCTTCCAATATAATTATAATATAATATTATAATAGTTTATAATAATAATTTATCCACTACACAAAGTCAAGGACCTTTAGTTCCTTCTCAAGGGCTACAGATAATATTCTGAGCCATATCCTTTGTGCTGTTTTACCAATATTGAAACCCCCATCAGCTGGAGTAAGTTAACTGTGTGCTGCCCACAAGCAGGAAGACTCCAGAGCTATTGGAACCAGAAGGCTGATGATGTTGATTCCTGATTACCTCACCATCAACCAATCAGAAATATGTCTACAAGCTGACATGTACCCACTAACACTTCCCTCACCTTGTCTTTAAAAAACCTTTCACTGATAGTCGTCAAGGAGTTCTGATCTTTTAAGCCCTAGTTGCCCAGACTCCTTGATTGGCACCATGCAATAAACATTGCAGCTTCTGATAGCATAACCTAGTATCAGCTGATTAGTTTACTGCGTGCAGGCAAGCAAATCCAAATTTGGTTCTGCAACACAATTAGCTCAAAAATAAACAAGAAGGATACTGGATAATGATAGTGTTCAAAATCTGACATGAAAAATTAGATATATAATGAAATGGGGAAGAATTTGATTTTGGTAGTGGGCCCCTTGGACACTTATTTGCAAAACCATGAATGTTGAGGTGTGAACTGCACTGCAATGGTGCAATGGGCTTGGTCCCAGCTCTGTGAGCTCTCCAGCTGAGGCCCTGTTCCAGCTCTTACCGCTGAAAGCCTGAACACAGAGGCAATGGGGAGGAATGAGCAGAGAGCAATATGTCAATAAGAGAACTCCAACAGCAACCCAGAGACTGAAACAGGACTATTTCAAATTTAGAAAGACTGGTACACTACAAGCGTGCTGAACTCCTCCTGTCCAGTATTCTTGAATGGAACTACAGTCCAGCTGTTTCAATAAGGTCACACATGGCATATTCAAACAACTACAAATGAAAAATATTGGGGAAATGATTCCAGAAAATTCCAAAAAGCATAACTTGAACTTGCCATCATGGGGGAACTATTTACATAGTGTTTACACTGTATTTACAACCATTTACATAGTATCTATATCATATTAAGTATTATAAGTAATCTTCTTGTTGGTGGTGGTTATTTGCTAAGTCCTGTCAGACACCTTTGTGACCCCATGGACTGTAACCTACCAGGCTCCTTTGTCCAGGCAAGAGTACTGTAGTGCATTGCCATTTCCTGCTCCAAGGGATCTTCCTGACCCAGGGATTGAACCCACATCCTCTGCACTGGCAGGCAGATTCTTTATCAATGAATCAACTGGGAAGCCCTTATATATTGTGTAATTATTCAAAACAGGATGCATAAAGCACCATAGCTTAGCTATCCTTTTGAAGCTGGTTTAGTTTTGTCACGTTTCCAAACACTTCTAAATCTTTGGGGAAAAGGATGAACAAAGACAATTAACTTAAAACACAGCTGGGTGTTCCTAACTCTTCCACTCCCCAGACCCACGCATCTGTAGCTTAACCTGACAATTCGATAACTAGAGCTTTATTTTTAACCATCTATTTGATTTGCTTTCTTTTTTGTTGTTTGTTGGAAATGATAAAATGGGACGAGTGATCTAAAATTATGTATTTCTGAATTATCTTGATCTAATTTATTACTGTCTTAATAAATATAATTTTTATATTGGCCAAGTCTACTGAGCAAAGGCATATTAAAATTTCTAGGGGTCCTATTTGCTTCCATTTTGTAATAGCTTGGTTTGCAGTGGCCTCCGGAGCATCCTTTGTGTAATCTGAAACCTGCCCTGTATATGAAGGGCAGAGAGAGACCTAAGAAAGAGGCAGGCTACTCCAGACTGGTATGTGGCAGCTTTAAGAGGCAAGAGCACAATCAAGGCTTCTCTTGGGTGGCTGCAAGACCAGTTACTTTTTGCACCTACCCACAAGTTTACACAGCTGCCTTAACTGGGTTGAATCATGTACAATGTCCAGATGGTCTCAAAACTATTTCAAAGCTGTGTCCTTGGGCAGCTTCCAGCTTGAAGAAGACAAACAGGAATATATTCCAGTGTGGAGGGTAAAGGGATGATAGTGTGAGCAACCTCCAAATGCTCTGATCTAGCTTCAGGTCAAACTGGTGATCATGTTTTTTGATGATCTTTTGCAACAAGCAGCATCCCAGTTCATGTTTGCTAATTAGAACTATTTTTCTTGGCTAGTAAATATAGTGACCCCCTTTCCTGTCTGTTGATTCAGTGGAATGAGATTTAAAAAATGTTAGTGAGTAAGAGAGAAGTTAGCCTCAGTTTTCAAACCACTGGAGACACAGAACTTTTCCTAAGGGAGAGAGTTGTCCATTGAGCACCAAAATATCCAAATACTCCAGACAATTTTATATGGGATTTGGAAGGAAAAATGTCTTAAGTAGATAATTAATTGTAATATAAGAGGGCCTACATCTCTGTCTTCTGTCTGGTTCTTGGACCCAGGGTGTTTGACTAAGGAGTAAATATCACATCTAACCTATTAGGCATGGTTGCTATTACTAAACTTTTAGTGTTTTTATTATTTAGATGCTAAGCTATGCCTGACTCTTTTTCAACTCCATTGACTATAGCCCGACAGGCTCCTCCATGCGATTACCCAGGCAAGAATACTGGAGTGGGTTGCTATTTCCTTCTCCAGGGAATCTTCCTGACCCAGGGATTGAACCCAGGTCTCTGGCATTTTAGTCAGATTCTTTACCATTGAGCCAACAGGGAAAAGTATCATTATATTAAACCTGCTCTTTCTAACCATGTGTTAAAGCTAATGAATTCTGTACACATGGCCCCATTGTTGTACTCACCTTAGTACCATAAGTAAGCAGAGATATTCTATGGGCTTACACTTTAATAAATAAAGCACTTTGTAAGTTCATGAATGATGATGGCCAAAGCACTGCAAGCAGGAAAGGAATTTAATATTTAGAAATTACCTAAATCCGTGAGAATAAATATTCATGATAAAATAAACACCCATGATAAAATAAACCCCCTTCATGATAAAATAGTCCAATATAGTCAGCTTTCTTGCAGGTGACTGGCTATTGACCCTGAAGAAAAATACTCTATTGCGACCTAATACAACTAGTGGAAGTGAAAGTAGCACAGTTGTGTTCAACTCTTTGTGACACCATGGACTATACAGTCCATGGAATTCTCCAGGCCAGAATATTAAAGCCATTCCCTTCTCCAGGGGATCGTCTCAACCCAAGGATTGAACCCAGGTCTCCAGCATTGCAGGCAGATTCTTTACTAGCTGAGCCACCAGGGAAGCCCAAGAATACTGAAGCGTGTAGCCTATCCCTTCTCCACGGATAGGGATCTTTGAGACCCAAGATTCAAACTGGGATATCTTGCATTGCAGGCAGACACTTTCCCAACTGAGGTATCAGAGAAACCTAGGCACTTATTATTTACAGTAAATATATCATTCATGGTGAGGAAAAAAAACAAACAAACATATTTTAGTGCTAACTAAAGCCTCTATCTATACAAATCGATCATGGTCAATTTGTACATGATGTACCCACAGTGTAAAAATTAGAGTGCCTAGGGAAAAGGGAAGCATCATTATGCACAAAGTTAGTAGAGATGATGGAACTCCAATTGAGCTATTTCAAATCCAAAAATATGATGCTGTTAAAGTGCTACGCTCAATATGTCACCAATTTGGAAAAGTCAGCAGTGGACACAGGAATGGAAAAGGTAACTTTTCCAATCACAAAGAAAGGCAATGCCAAAGAATGTTCAAGCTACTGCACAATTGCACTCATCTCACACACTAGCAAAGTAATGCACAAAATTCTGCAAGCAAAGCTTCAATACATGAACTCAGAACTTTCAGATGTTCAAGCTGGATTTAGAAAACTCAGAGGAGCCAGAGATTAAATTGCCAAATCCATTGGATCATAGAGAAAGAAAGAGAGTTCCAGAAAAACATCTACTTCTGTTTTATTGACTATGCCAAAGCATTTGACTGTGTGGATCACGAAAAACTGTGGAAAATTCTTCAAGAGATGGGAATAGCAGACCATCTGACCTGTCTCCTGAGAAATATGTAGGCAGATCAAGAAGCAGCAGTTAGAACCGAACATGGAACAAGAGACTGGTTCCAAATTGGGAAAGGAGTACATCAAGGCTGTATATTGTCACTCCCCTTATTTAACTTATATGCAGAGTACACCATGCAAAATGCTGGGTTGGATGAAGCACAAGCTGGAATAAAGATTGTTGGGAGAAATACCAATAATCTCAGATATGAAAATACCACCCTTATGGCAGAAAACAAAGAGGAAGTAAAGAGCCTCTTGATGAAAGTGAAAGAGGAGAGTGAAAAAGTTGGCTTAAAGCCTAACATTCAAAACATTAAGATCATGGCATCTGGTCCCATCACTCCATGGCAAATAGATGGGGAAGCAGTGGAAACAGTGACGGACTTTATTTTGCAGGGCTTCAAATTCACTGCAGATGGTGACTACAGTCATGAAATGAAAAGACGCTTGCTCCTTGGAAGAAAAACGATGACAGCATATTAAAAAACAGAGACATTACTTTGCTGACAAAGTTCTGTCTAGTCAAAGCTATGGTTTTTCCAGTAGTCATGTATGGATGAGAGAGTTGGACCATAAAGAAGGCTGAGCACTGAAGAATTGATTCTTTTCAACTGTGGTGTTGGAGAAGACTCTTGAGAGTCCCTTGCACTACACGAAGATAAAACCAGTCAATCCTAAAGGCAATCAGTCCTGAATGTTCATTGGAAGGACTGATGTTAAAGCTGAAACTCCAAAACTTTGGCCACCTGATGTGAAGAACTGACTCATTTGAAAAGACCCTGATGCTGGGAAAGATTGAAGTTGGGAGAAGAAGGGAACAGCAGAGGGTGAGATGGTTGGAAGGCATCACTGACTGCATGGACATTAATTTGAACAAACTCCAGGAGATGGCAAAGGGCAGAGAAGCCTGGCATGCTGCAATCTCTGTGGTAGGAAAGAATCAGACACTGCTGAGCAACTGAACTGAGGGAAAAGGGGATACAAATGTTCACAGATTATTCATAAATTACCACTATAAAATTTCTATTCTTTCTGAGTCTTTGGGTTACTTCTTCTTTAGTCCTCCAGGAATACTTCAAAATATTGTTCTTACTGACTAAAAGTCATTTTAGAGTTCAGGATGTAATTGAACAACCAAGTCCACAAATTACCCACTGCTTAAATCAATCCATAATCTTGATTCAGTGTATCCAGTATCAATATATTTGACCTGTCTAGTTTAATATTTTGTCCTATTTGGTCAAACATCTCTTAGTCCACTCCTATATATGTTCCCTCACTTCTGCTGATACATGTTGGCAAGACCATGTTGTTCTGTTAGTGTGCTGTCTATTTTGCCCCTGACCACTGCTTCTACTTGTCTGTCTGGGCTATGCTGGGGTTCCAATTCTTAAAGTGAGGCAGCATAATGAATTAGTCTTGAATTTTGAGCAGATTATACCCTCATGAAGAAATTCTCTTATGAAGTCATTCGAAAGGTTTCATGAAAAGAAAGCCTATTTCCTTAGATTGATAGGGTAAACTATTTCTAAAACAAGAAACACTGACATATTTTGGAAATCAAAGTTATCACTCTCATCTGTGTCTGCCCAAATGTTTTGATCCAATATCTCAGTATTTCACTCTTTCCCTATTTGTTTGTCCAGGAGAAGGAAATGGGAATCCACTCGAGTATTCTTGCCTGGAGAATCCCAGGGACAGAGGAGCCTGGTGTGTTGCCATCTGTGGGGTCGTACAGAGTTGGACACGACTGACACAACTTAGCAGCAGCACCAGTGGCTATTTGTTTGTGTTTAAATGTGTATTTAATGGCCTTTTAACTCTGCATCTCTGAAAGAAAATCTCTTGGTTTGGTTCATAGCTGCAATTAACAAGTTTTCTGACTTTTCATATGTGTTCTAAATGTTGTATTCAAGACCTTTATACGGATCCTCTTTCACTCTCTTAGGAAAGTTAAAATAAGCTACACCATGTAGAATGTTTGTAGTTGCTACAAATACTTTTTCTTTCAGCCCCTTGCTGCTGCCTACATTACACTCCATGCCAACAGTAGTGATGTTCATGATGTTCATTATATCACTGATGCCACTATTAGCATTCCATTTTCTCTTGGCATAGAGGTTATCCACTTGTGCTAGACAAATATCTGATAAGCAAAAGGCAGGATATTCAGAAGTAATTTAAAACTCCTTAATGAAGAGATGGTTTATAAAAGTATATGCTGGAATGATGAAGAGCCACTAATAAAAATATCTAGTATTTACAATCTAGTACCCACCATGATTGTTTCATCTAAGATTCTAATTGCTACATTTATTTGCATAAATTAAAAACAAATATTACTGTTATATTTGTTAGATATATTGTAATGAACTAAAACATACATTGCATACCCAAATGTATAGCAGCTAGTTTTTCTTTTCCTTTCCGTTGACTATATCTGAAATATGTGACTTCAACAAGATAGAGTTATGTTTCCTTCTTAATAGGCAAGACCTAGACAGCTTAATGGTGATAAAGTGTCTAAGTCCAGAAGCCTTTAGAGATTGAAGTTCCTTTGTGCTCCACATTTCATCCCTCATTAAAGATGTTTTCCACAGCTCCAGGCAATAGGAAGAAAGAAAATAACGTCTTCATTTGAATTGCCTTTCATGGAGTGTTTTTAGAAATTTCCTTGAGACACTTTCTGTCCCTTCTCATTTGCTAGAATTTAGCCACAAGCCAGATCTTATGAAGACAGACTGAATACTGTACATTTTTGATCTTTGGGGGTTTTATTTACAGCTGAAGATTTCTCTTACCATATAGAAGGGGAACGCCTTCATTGGAGTTCACCTAGTTGTCTCTGGCTCACAACAACACTGACAAATAACATAAATATAAGTGTAACATAAAGGTGAAGAGGAAACGTAGATTAAGAAAAATATTTTTGAGTTTTCTATTTAACTAAGCCAAGCCATTGAAATATCAGAATAGGAAAAATGATTCCCATACAAATTAGTCTTTTATAAATGCACTCATATGTGAAAGGGAGCCTTTGAGTCATTACTTGTAAAAATTATGAAAAATAAAATGTTTGAATTGCCATTAATGTACTCCTTTTAAGATAATTTTCAAATTCACTAAGATTCCACATTTTGTTCAAGTAAAAATCTAAATTTGTCCATGGATATTAATATTAAATATTGGTTATATATACAAAATTTGGTGATATAAAATTATCTCTAAATGATTTCACATATTATCATTTTGACCATTCAGATATACTTTATCTCTTCATAATTATAAGAATTAAAATGAAATCAGTAGGTGTCAATGTGCTTAGATTATTTTTCAACACCACACATTCTTGGGGCTGCTTTTTTTGAGAATAATGCATTTTATTTACTTTTTAAACCAGTTGATTCAGGATTCCTTATTACTTGTTGCTGACAGCATCTTAACTTATGTACCATATCAATACCACCAGTTCTCCAATTATCTCTGTGACTTAGGTTATAATTTGAGGGTCAGGTATTATAGAAAAAATAAATTAACTGATAAAGCTTATTGCATGAGAAAAAGCAATAGGACAGAAATCATGAGATAAAGTTTGATATCCCCTCATGTGACAGTCTTGGATATGTTATCCAAACTCTTTGAGCCAAAGAGGAAGCCACAGTAGAAAATTAGAAGGTGTGGGACAGAAAGCCTCAGTTTAATCCAGGCTTCATCACTTACTAGCTTTGTGAGCTCTCTTCTGCCTCAGTTTCCTTATCTATGCAACAGGCTGAAAAGTGAAAGTGAAACAGAGTTAGTCATGTTAGATTCTTTATGATCCCATGGACTGCGCCTCATCTATCCATGGAATTCTCCAGGCAAGAATAATGGAATGGGTAGCTGTTCCTTTCTCCAGGTTATCTCTCCAACCCAGGAATTGAACTGGGGTCTCTGCATTGCAGGGGGTTCTTTCTCAGCTGAGTTACCAGGGTAGTCCTACACAGTGGGTTAGCATTATTTATAGAGTGGTTATGAGACTAAATAAAACATGTTCAAGCCTTAGTACAATGTGCAGCATGGCAGACATGAAATGAATGCCATCATTACAATTGCACTCATCTTACACTAGCAAAGTAGTACTCAAAATTCTCCAAGCCATGCTTCAAAAGTACATGAACTGTGAACTTCCAGATGTTCAAGTGGGTTTTAGAAAAGGCAGAGGAACCAGAGATCAAATTGCCAACGTCTGCTGGATCATCAAAAAAGCAAGAGCACTCCAGAAAAACATCTACTTCTGCTTTATTGTCTATGCCAAAGCATTTGACTGTGTGGATCACAAAAAACTGTAGAAAATTCTTCAAGAGATGGGAATAGCAAACCACCTGACCTGCCTCCTGAGAAATCTGTATGCAGATCAAGAAGCAAGAGTTAGAACTGGATATGAAACAACAGACTGGTTCCAAATCAGGAAAGGAGTATATCAAGGCTGTATGTTGTCACCCTGCTTATATAACTTATGTGCATATACATCATGCAAAATTTTGGGCTGGAAGAAGCACAAGCTGGAATCAAGATTGCTGGGAGAAATATCAACAACCTCAGATGCACAGATGATACCACCTTTATGGCAGAAAGCAGAGAAGAATGCAAGAATTCCTTAATGACAGTTAAAGAAAAGAGTGAAAAAGTAGTCTTAAAACTCAACATTCAGAAAAGTAAAATCATGGCATCTGGTCCCATCACTTCATGGCAAATAGATGGGGAAACAATGGAACAGTGAGAGACTTTATTTTGGGGGGCTCCAAAAACACTGCAGGTGGTGACTGCAGCCATGAAATGAAGACACTTGCTCCTTGGAAGAAAAGCTCTGACCAACGTAGATAGCATATTAAAAAGCAGAGACATTAATTTGCCAACAAAGGTCCATCTAGCCAAAGCTATGGTTTTTACAGCAGTCATGTATGGAAGTGACTGTTGGACTATAAAGAAAGCTGAGCACCAAAGAATCGATGCTTTCAACTGTGGTTTTGGAGAAAACACTTGAGAGTCCCTTAGACTGCAAGGAGATACAACCAGTCCATCCTAAAGGAAATTAGTCATGAATATTCATTAGAAGGACTGATGCTGAAGCTGAAACTCGAATACTTTGACCACCTGTTGGAAAGAACTGACTCATCGGAAAAGACCCTGATGCTGGAAAAGATTGAAGGTGGGAGAAGAAGGGGGCGACAGAGGATGAGATGTGTGGATGGCATCACTGACGTGATTGACATGAGTTTGTGTAGGCTCCAGGAGTTGCTGATGGACAGGGAGGCCTAGCGTGCTGCAGTCCATGGGATCTCAAAGAGTCAGACACGACTGAGAGATTGAACTGAACTGATAATTTCTAAAATAATAATAAAAAATGAAATCAGTAATGTAATCATGATCCAATTAAACAAATAGTTTATAATGGACAAAGTCCACTGATTAATCATGTTTAAAAATCTTCAAAATCATTAACAACATGGTAACACATGTCTTTAATTATTCTAACATTAGATAATGAAAATTCTATATTCTGGTGTTTTTCTGCTTCCATCTCTTTTACACAGTGTTTATCAATTAAATTTTATTTATCAAATAAAAACAAACATTAAAAACTGTCATGTGAGAAACTTAGGGGTTCCTTTTTTTCCTGTATAGCTATCTTTCAAACATTAAGTTGATTTATTTTCAGAAAAATAAATAAATAGTTAAATACTATGAAGGACTATATTGAAAGAATTAGTGTGGTACTATAATCCACACATCATAAAAGCATTAACTACTAGGTAATGCTGTAAATATGAACCAAAAAATGGCCATTTCTTCATGAAAATTATCAATTTTAAATGTAAACATTTTTTGCATAAAGTTATTATATTTCATATACCAAGGTAAATCATGTTATATTTTAATGTGATTTTTTTAGGTAAACTATCAAGATAAAATTTGAGAAATGAACTAGAAGAAACAGAAATACGAAATTAAAACAACCAGAAAATAGAAGACATTTGTTTCAGAATTAAACTAAAAGTCATCTAAACTATGTAATTAAAAAGTTCTATCAGACTAAATAACCATATATTTTTTTATTGAAATATACATCAGGTACCATTGAAATATGTCAATCTCTAATAATTCACCTTGAAGTAGTTTAGAAAGGATAACTCTATCAAACTATAAAGAATCTGAATTACAATACATTTTATAACATATGTTTGTAGAAAAGTTTATAAAATGGAAAGCATTAAGGATAAATTAAAAAACTATAGCGATGATCTTAGGCAAGGATCAGACATTTGCTTAGGTGTGATTCAAAATGCTAATTAAACAAAACTCTGTTTTATGTTTCAAATAAAATAAGCTGACCATGTGTAATTTTCTTTTTTTTATATTTTGAGTTAGGAATAAATCACAATGGTCTGAGTTTTCCTATCTTAAAATGATCCTTCTCTCCTGATATTACCCTTTGTGTTAACTTCTTCAACAGTAATATTCTGAAGAATTAAACACTATACACATGAACCATCACCTCATTAGTATACATCATAATGATTCTAATTAATAAAAAGTAATAAGTTCACATGAGGAAAATATTCATAATTTAAGGTTAGATTGCCTAGTTTATGTTGTTCACTGATTCCTACATTCATTTCTTCATTCACTCTCTTATTTTTTTAATTCTTAAGATTCTTAATTCTTTCCATACCACACTAATTTATCTTATTCTATATTTAGCCCTATATGCACACACATTATATATTTTGCCTATGGGCAACAATTCAGGGAAAAAAAAAAAAAACTTTGTATTGAAGGGGATGGTGATCAATTCCACCTACATCCACAATAAAGGACTGAACTCAATATTAATTTTTGAAGCTGTCAGTTTGAGATATGATAACAATTGCAGAAAATGCAGGAAAATAACATATAAATGAATATGAATGAGCAATGATGCTGAGTGAATAGACTATAAAAATTGACACATTTTTCACCAGTATCTTTATTTTTATGGAAATACTGTCTTGCTTTTGAATATATTTGATATTGAGAGAATATAGAGCAAACAATTCACCTAGAAATTGCAAATATAAATAAAATAATAAAACATTTATATATAAAACATTTTAATATAGAATTATTTCTAATATACAAACAACTTTTAAAAAGTTTAATTCTGTTTACAGAAGCAGGTTTAGACCAGACTTATAAGTAGTGACTTTAAGAAAATTTAAACTATAACTGCAAATTAGTAAATTTAACTGGAAAATCCTTTCTTAATGTTGAATTTAAATCTGATAATAATGTCTTACTTATTAGTCATCACTTTAGAGTTGCAAAATTGTAAGACATTAAGCTTCTCTTTCCAAATTCGTCTTTCACTCTATTTTTATTAAGTTCTATTCCAGAAAACACTTTTGATAACTGTTTTGATGATTAGTACTCTTTCTCTATAAAAACTGATCCATCCTTTAATAGTAGATGTCTGTGATAAAGTGTCATTTTCATTCAGTTTTTAAGTTTCCTTCACTTTGAGGTTTCCTGGGAGACATTCTTAATTCAACTCTGACTTATTCTGCTTTCAAGTCTAGCACAAAGCACCACATCCCCTATATTGCTTTTTGAATACTTACATTGTCTACATTAGTAAGACTTGCCTGGTGATCCAGTGGTTAAGACCCTGCATTTCTAATTCAGAGAATGTATTATTGATCCCTGGCTGGGAAACTAAATTCCCACATGCTGCATGGTGTGGCCAAAACTCCACCCCCCCCCCTTCCCTATGTTCCCAGCCTAATCAGTAAAGAATCTGCCAGCAATTCAGGAGACCCAGGTTCAACCCCTGAGTAGAGATGTTCCCCTGGAGAAGGGTATAGCAACCTATTCCAGTATTCTTGGCTGGAAAATCCTATGGAAGAAGGAGCCTAGCAGGCTACAGTCCATGGGGTTACAAAGAGTCGGACACAATTGAGTAACTTTCACTCACTTACAAACTCTTAACACCTTTCTGTCCTCAGAAGGTACACT
Source organism: Ovis aries (assembly GCF_016772045.2). Classification (NCBI taxonomy): domain Eukaryota; kingdom Metazoa; phylum Chordata; class Mammalia; order Artiodactyla; family Bovidae; genus Ovis; species Ovis aries. The sequence goes on from NC_056054.1 coordinate 137,883,338, forward strand.
GACACAAACGTATTTCAAGCACATTATTAATTTTAAAAGAAATATATTAAATAAAATGAAACAGAGTTTTTTGTACATTTTGCAATTAATACCTTAACATCTTTATTCCCTTCTTCAAGAACTAATGTGATAAATCATAGGCCTTTTCAGTTTATTATGGTCAAAAGATATGTTTTATCCTAATTTCATATTCTAACCACAAATTTATACAAGGTCTTGTAGAGAAAGTATTTAGGAAAAGGTGCTCATTATTGTCACAGTTCAGTTCAGTCACTCAGTCATGTCTGACTCTTTGCAACCCCGTGGACTGCAGCATGACA